>NW_027533170.1:317039-434018 GCF_008692635.1 Crocuta crocuta
TATTTATTTCTAGGAGAGAGAGAGAGAGAGACAGCATGAGCAGGGGAGGGTCAGAGAGAGAGGGAGTCACAGACTGAAACAGGCTCCAGGCTCCGAGCTGGCAGTCAGCACAGAGCCCGACGCGGGGCCGGAACCCACGAACCGCGAGATCATGACCCAAGCGAAAGTCGGACGCTTAACCGACTAAGCCACCCAGGCGCCCCAAAGACCTGTTTTTAGAAAAAATAGACCATAAAACTTATGACCCACAAGAAGCAGTATGGCCAGAGACCCCGCCTCATAGGATGGGAACGAGCCAATCAGGAACGGACAACCCAGCACCTAGAGGTAGGCAGCCAATAAGGATAGAAGCTGAGAAGGAACAAGGAGGAAGGGGAGGGGGAGGGCGACCAGAACCTTATAAAACAAGAACCCTGCCTATAGTCCCGGGTATTCACATTAAAATGTCCCCCCTCTGCAAAGAGAGCTTTCCTACTATTCTTCCTTTCTAGTCTTACACTCTAATAAACGTTTACCTGCTGCTAATTTTGTGTCCACCTCTTCATCCTTCGAGACAACGAATTCTGGGTAATGAGGTAAAAAATCCTGCAACAGCAGAGAATAGACATAAAGCTGATGTTTACCTTGAATTAAACGGCACCTTTATGAAAAGTGCAGTTATATCTAAATATGTAGAGCATTTTCTAAATCTTACTGGGTTGCTTAATTTGAATGCTTATTATAGTGTCTTTGTGTAATATTTTCCTTTTAATGTTTTTGATGTTTAGAGAAAAGGAACAAAAGGAATATTATTTTTAGCCAAACCCATTCATTTTCTTTTTCCAGATGACTTATTGTCACTTCTTCAATAAATATTTACCTTCTTTTTTACTATGTGGTAGTTGTCACATTAAGGGTTCAATGTATGTTGACCTGTCTGGGGCGCCTGTGTGGCTCAGTTAGTTAAGCATCTGACTTCGGCTCAGGTTATGGTCTCATGGTTCATGGGTTCCAACCCAGTGCTGACAGCTCGGACCCTGGAGCCTGTTTCCGGTTCTGTGACTCCTCTCTCTGCCCTAATCTGTCCTGCTCAGGTCATGATTCCAGGGTTGTGGCGTGGAGCCCTATGTTGGGCTCAGAGTTGAGCATGGAGCCTGCTTAAAATTCTCTTTCCCTCTCTGCCCTTCTCCCCTGCCTGTGCTGTCTCTCTCTCTCTCTCTCTCAAATAAATTAAATAAATAAATAAATAATAAAAATTAGTGACATATCTATCCAAGTAATAAAGTGAAATAATTTTAATACAATACAAATGTTTCAATAATTCTAGACTAATTCAGTCCTCAGTGCTCAGAAAACACTAGTTCAGGGGACAAGAAATACACACAAGGAATTAATGCAATTTTATTAAGTCCTCAGTTAACTTGAGGAACCATGGTTGACACTCTGTGTGCAAGTCTGCATTTTTTTATAACTCATTCACCATGTCATAATTAGGAACTGGCTATTGTTAAATGTAGAAACTCAGTTTTAAAAAAGGGTGTCTTGGCAAGTTAGATTTGCTTCCAAAACCACATTCTTTAAAGCAATGTGAAAATTTCTAACATATGGTACAGTTCCTAAACTTGTTTAAGTTAATGTTGAAAATTAATCCTAACAACTGCCATTTTCAATGCACAAAAATCTCCCAGGAGGATCTGACAAAACAATACAAATTGAGACATTGTGAAGACAGAAGTTTCCTGAGTCTGAATGTAGGGAGACCTGATCTAAAAGAGAGCCACAGATTTAATGAACTTTAGTAGTCAGGTCCAATAGAAACAAGTCACAAACATTTCAGTTGAAAATTCCCAACATGCCTTCATTGGACTGTGGTTCTATTGGAGTTTCTGAGTTGAAAGTAACAGCTATAGGGACATAAATTAAAACTAAGCAAATAATTGGTTTGAAATGACCTGGAAATCCCTATATCGTTAAGCATTTTGTTATTACCCTCTCTTTGAGCTTATATTCTCTTCACATGCAACATGTCCAATGGGACATCCTACAATAATCAGAAATGTAATTGTTCAGTTTTTCATTTCCATTAGACAGTAATGTAGCAAATCGCTCCTGTAAATACCATGGAATAAATATCTCTATTTGCTATTTCTACTAATCAGAAAACAAAGGGTTTATGGCTCATTGTTCTATATAAATATATACTATATATTTATAAACATACATATATTTATACATTCAGATATTTACATAAATATAAAAGTATGTGTGTGTGTATCTGTGTGTGTCTGTTTGTGTCTCTGTGTGTATGAATCCAGAGATGAATCTATAGAACCGGAAAAGGAGAAATGTATTTCAAAAATTGAATTCATCAGCACTTCTCAGATGTGTAACTTACCCCTATAATCTTTCCAAGCTTCCAGAATTAGAGTAACTTTGAAGGTATTACTTGTGTGTATGTGTTTTCATTCTTTCCCCTTAATTTCTCAAATCTATAGCTACCGCTCTGACCAATGTATTTTCTATAAACACAAACTGGATATACTAACATGCCCTTCTTCAGCTGGCTAGCACCAGAGTGTTATAATGTATTGGTTTATATTTCCCACAGAAAAAAGTAAATTTTTTTAATGTTTTGTCAATTTCTGAGAGAGACAGACAGGGTGAGACAGGGAGGGTCAGAGAGAGAGGAAGACACAGACTCTGAAACAGGCTCCAGGCTCTGAGCTAGCTGGCAGCACAGAGCCCTACGCGGGGTTCGAACCTATGAACAGTGAGATCATGACCTGAGCCGAAGTCGGCCACCCAACCGACTGAGCCACCCAGGCACCCCAAAAGCAAATTTTTCACAGAATGCTTCTAAATAATGCCACAAAGTTAAAAGCCCAATGACAATTGAGTAAAATTTAGTGTAAATGCATGTTTATGAAACTTTCCTCATTTTAACAGAATAAAATGGAAGAAAACGTGAAAACTGTCATCTCAACAAAAACAGGGGATGCCTCCAGCCACAGAGCAGAAATGCACAAGTTAGAGTTTGGAACAAAAGAAAAGGACAAAACTCCCTTACTTGAAGGCATGGAAAAGTATGTGAGAAGAAATTGCAAAAGACACTACCACTGTTTTCCATCATGCAAGAACCAGAATTGTGGATATGGTTGTGTTGTACAGAAGGCATAGGATAATTTTTTTTTCATTCTGTTTCATCAAGACATGTCAGTCCTAGACCAAAGGAAAGACTGCCTGGCTATACACCACCATTTTTGACCAGCA
Organism: Crocuta crocuta; assembly: GCF_008692635.1. NCBI lineage: Eukaryota > Metazoa > Chordata > Mammalia > Carnivora > Hyaenidae > Crocuta > Crocuta crocuta. Next base: position 320,289 of record NW_027533170.1, read on the forward strand.
GCCTAGATTCCTAAAGAAGAAAAATGAGGTTGAAGGGTAAAGGTAGAGAATAGGCAACTGTAAACAGCCTATATTATGAAAATAATGGTGACCAGCCATAAGAAAGCCTTGGGGTGGAGTGTAAATAAGACACATTTTAATTCAGTTCTCATTGTTAGGTCACCCCAAAGGGAGATAGGATGCACCCACCACTGTTTCTGTGTCAGTGGGAAAAGGTGGAGATATTTGACCAATTTTGACATAATTTAGAGAAACTCAAAGTTTCTCTCTCTCTCTCACTGTGTGTGTGTGTGTGTGCGCACGCACGCACACGCGCGTGTGCACACTGGGTGCCCATCCATGAGGGAAAGACCATGTGAGGACATGTGGAGAAGGTAGCCAGCCAGCCATAAGCCAGGAAGACAGACAGCATGTAGAAACTGATCATGGACTTCTTGTCTCCAGAACTTGAATTTCTGTTGTTAAAGTGGCTCAGTCTGTGGGATTTTGTTATGGCAGCCCAAACTAATACAGTAATACATTGTCAGTTTTACATGCCATTACCCATATTCGTAGGTTTTTTCCTCTGCTCCCTGGCAGCCGAATGAATGCAGAAAGAAGAGAGAGACACTCTTCAGTCAAGCTCTTAGGCACATTCAAACAGGATACAAGTAAACAGCTAGGCAAAAAAACAGTCCATGTACATGATTTTCAGACATACTTGTCTAGAGATCTGTTGCTTCTGATCAAAACTGAGTAACAAAGTAAATGGGAACCATAAGAAAGGAAGAAGAGAGAAGGGAAAAGCAGAGAAGGAGGAGAAAAAGCAAAAAAAAAAAAAATCTTGCAAAGATTTTTTAAATATTTTTTAAAGCTTTTAAACCCGAGGAGGAGTTCATGTAGTAAGTAGAAGAGAATTTTAGACAATCTGTATTTTTCCACCCCTGCCATTCCCACATCGAATTTAAAGTGTGAAATCTAAAATACTGGATAACAGGAAAACTGAATATACAAGAGATACGTAGATGGAATTGGAGGGTATTATGCTAAGTGAAATAAGTCAGTGAGAGAAAGACAGATACCATATGTTTTAACTCATATATGGATCTTGAGAAACTAAACAGAAGACCATGGTGGAGGGAAGGGAAAAAATACAGTTACAAACAGAGAGGAAGGGAGACAAACCATAACAGACTCTTAAATACAGAGAACAAACTGAGACTTGATGGGGATGAGAGAGGGAAATGGGTGATGAGCATTGAGGAGAGCACTTGTTGGGATGAGCACTGGGTGTTTGTATGGAAGCGATGAACCGCGGGAATCTATCCCCAAAACCAAGAGCACACTGTACACACTGTATGTTAACCAATTTGACAATAAATTATATTAAAAAATACTGGAAATATAAAAATCAGTGAAACAAAATGTAGACTTAAAACAATGTTCTAGTGGATTCTCTAGCATGAGACACTTTGCTGTGGAAANCAAATGTTTCTTACAGGGAACCTGGGTGGCTCAGTCGGTTGAGCATCGGACTTCAGCTCAGGCCATGATCTCATGGTTCATGGGTTTGAGCCCCACATGGGGCTCTGTGCTAACAGCTCAGAGCCTGTAGCCTACTTCAGATTCTGTACCTCCCCTCCCCTTTCTCTCTGCTCCTCCCCTGCTCATCCTCTGTCTCTCTCTCTTAAATTAAATAAACATTTAAAAATTACAAAAACAATGTTTCTTATGATTTCTGGAACTTAAACTCAGCCCTTGCCTATACTCCAGTACAGATTTATAGAAACAAAAGAACAACAACTCAATCTTAACAATTCTATGGGAGAATGAATCAGATCTTCAGTTTATTCTCTAACCATAAAGAAAAAGCTGGACAATTCTAAATTCAAATTTACTATAGTAGTTTTTGTATAATGTCCAAGATATTAGTGTAATACTCTCATTTACATGGGAGATAGCAATATAAAAGAATCACAAATAGCACAAAGGTTTCAAAATATGTTTTCAATAATGTGTTATGGTAATGGCAAATCATCGTTCATATGCTAAAATAAGACTAAGAAGTTGCATAAACATACGTGAAGTGTGACAAATAGCCACACCTATGAGACAGAATTATGGAGCAGGAAGGAGCCCTGAGATAGTCATGTTTACAAGCTTCAATTTACAGATGTATTGATCATTCTCCATTTGTCTGTCCCCACATGTCCCTTTGCTAATCATCTTCACCATGTTCTGTATGGACAACTACCAAAGTCTCTTTCATCTTGTAGCCTGGTTATGTTGGACATCGAGCTCCTGGACACAGACCAAAAGGTGGGAAGAGAGAACCATTGGATGCTTATTCCCCAGCTCCCTTCCTGTCAGGGCAGCCGGTTGCCAGCACAGGTGTTACTCTGCCAAAGGCCACTATGCCTGCACAGTCATCCAAAAGCTCTCCCCTCCAGCCTCTAAAAGTCCACAGAGAGGAACAACTTCCCACTACTGTTAGCCCTGGACTTATTCACCCTTCCCTGTTGGCTTCCATTAACATTTTTTAAAACCCCTTATTAAACTCCTGCCGATTGCCCCTTTTCAATGCCCTGTTTCCCCTGGGAAATGAACTAATATGAAAGATGAAATCTCTAAGTCCTAAAGAGATAAAAGTGCAAGGGTTAATTTATCTCGGTCACATTATCATTCACCTGTGGTCTCACAAAAGCAAGGAGCTTTATGACAGCCATTATACATGCTGCCCTCAAAGTACTGGATTAAAAATAAAATTCACAGCCCCTAGTACATGATAAAACTAAGAGTGTTCCGATTCATTCCATTTCATTGAAGTGCTGAGTACAAAGGAAACATAAAATGTATATGGATTAGTTCCTCTATTCTTCAGACAAGAATCTAGAAAGCTCATATGTTGCTTTTTGTCGTGTATCTCCCTAGGTGCCAAAGGTTTATGGGACCTGATCACAATGACACAGGTTAATGGTAGAGCCTACGCCAGAACTAAGCCCTTCCCACATTTGTCCTCTGCGATGGGACCCGACCACTGGTAAACAATGAGGATGCACTCATTGTTTCTGAGAAACTGTATTGTGTTCCCACATTACATAGATGCGTGGGATAAAGAGAAGGGAAACTTGGAAAATAGACATGAAGGATAAGGTGAGTGGAGCGGTGACTTAAAAAGCACTGCAGAGCCCTTGATCATCATAAAATTTGGGGGTTCACTCCCTCTTGTTGGCTCATATCTCAAGGAAGCCAAAGGAAGCATGGACATTGATCCTTGGATTCTTGGTGAAGAGTGAGAGCCTGGGAAATTGTGTCATACCAACAGTTCAAGTGAAACCTCAATGGCCAGGAACGGGTTTCCTACATTCATAGAGAAACAACAAGAACACATTGGCTGCTTTAATTTTCCTAAACTGTTGCCAAAAGTCACAACGTTAACCTGTGTGCAGCAATTTGAACCCTCTTTTGTGGCATTCCTGTTCACTAGATTTCAGCTAACCATTTAGCTACAATTGGTTAGGAAAAAGGCTCAGAATCAACTGAATTTCTGGATAATGGTGTCGTTCATAAACTGTGTCTCATCATTATCAGGGTAGAACCTTTCCATTTTCATCACTTCAAATTGTTTCCATTAAGACACACAGATTACACACAGGGACTACAATCATCAACAATTAATGTAAACTGATATATTTCTTGTGGAAATAGATCGAAAAATTCCATTATATATTTTGTTTTTCTTAAGATATGAAGGTAATGAAACCCAATTCCTTTTATCCTGGTGGGAGCTTCATGTTTCTTTGTGAGGTCATTTACATCCTGCTCCTTTTTATATGCCTGCTTCAGAAAGGGCTGTGACATCAGGACTCATGACCATGACAATGGTTAACTATGCAATAGTTAGTATAAGTAAACATCAGGAATAAGGTGATTTTAGAGTGGAAAGAAGAGCAAAGGGGCTAAAATGTTAGGGGAATATGGCTGGGTTTTTTTTTTTTCCTTTCTATAAATGTAGAATTCAGAAAAGAATGGGCTATCAGATTTCTGTTCAGCAGGGACCTAAAGTTTAATCCATACCAGATGTGAGGAATAATAGGAGGCATCAAGAAGAAGGAGTTTTAAATCATGCTTTATTAGAATGAAGAGGAAATGGAATTTTTTTCCTTTTCTTTCTTGTTGTTTTAAAAGAAAAAGCGATACATAAAACCATACAAGGAAACTACAATTTTAGCATGCTAACAATCATCATGTTTTGATAATATATGGCTAATCTAAAGATAGACAATTTTCATAGGGTTAGAACACAAAAGTAGATCGCTAGGAAAATAAGTTTCGAATGATTGCAGATTGCTTTGTTAGCATTAGTCACAGGTGTTTACATTTCTGACAAGGTTTTTTAAAAAGATTTTTAGATATATATAATTCCCAGTGTTCTAGACCAAGATGTCACTTTTCTCATTTCTTTTCCATTTGAAGGAAAACTTTCATAAAATGTTAGTATCTGATTTTGTTTCCCGATAAACTTTTATGTTAGGTATTCCTGTTTAGTTCCAAGTCCTCATCAAACAGCAACCGATCTTAAAATCTCTGGATAAATGTCCTATTTTCTTTTCTTGTATTGAGTTGCTTAAAATGATGGGGTGGGGGGGGGAAGGAAATGTGAAGAAATGATCTTCCAGAGAGTCATAAAATTACAAAGCTCATCTCTATTGAAATGCATTTATCTCTTATTTTCAGGCTATTTGCCTTTAATGTTCATGCAGTGTTGTACTTGGAGTCTTAGACAGACAACCAAGGGGTTGTGGTTGAAGATATTTCTGTTTGGCTCTCACCTTGACTGTGAACAGCTTCTCTGTTTTTCAGTAGGGCATAAATCTATTTTGCGTGCTTTATTCTTAATATATGAAATGATCCAATTCCTGAGCATGCCACAGAAGAAGGACAGAATAGCCATTCCCAATTTAAATAAAACAGTCATCTAACTTTGTGCAAACTGCCCAGGGTTGTTAATTTTATCTGTAAGTTTATAACAGCAATATAATTCCTAACACTAGAGAGTTAATTAAATAGATCATACATCTTTATAATATATGCAGGAGAGAAGTTTAAAACATGTTATGTAAACATATTTATTTACATCAAATAATATTTTCCTATATTGTTAACTAGCTATATTGTAGGAAACTGAGAAACAGATGAGGCCACTCTAGAAAAATGTACCCATTAATGGGTATAGGAATTACAGCTATCTTTTTGGTAATGACTTTTCTGTCTTGTGTTTCATTTGCTAATTTTCTTCACTGAACTTACATTAATTTAATAAATAAAATCAGGCAACTTAAAAATTGAGATAGCAGTGGTTATCACAGAAGAGTTCACTGTATTTATCCTCTGACCTCTCCATGTGTTCAAATATTTGAAAGCACAACATGAATTTGAGTGTTGTAAATCAAAAGAATTAAGAAGAGAGACACTTTGAACAAGACCTTCACAAGGGACAAGACTTTTATGTGGTCTGGTGGCGAAGAAAGGACACACTAGGATTTTGACAAATATATCACTAATATTCCATGAGGACACTAATATTCCACACGCTGCTGGAAGGAAGTACTGGTCACAGCTGTAGGGAGTCAGCAGATAACATTATACATCAGCCTCTTGGAGGCTGCCTCAGCTACAGAGGGCAGCACCATCCAAGGTATTGCCCTCTTTGGGGAGTTTATACCAATAACCAATCCATTGAGTATAAAGGCCATTACTACACAAGTCAGGACAACTCAGAAGAGCCCGTTGGGCTCCAAAACTCTCTATGGCGTGGGCAGAGGCAATTATTGGGCCTGTATCACATTCACCACCTCCTTCTGTCCAGTGCAGCTTCAATCTGCCATTTTCCTCAGCTGTTGATCTTGAAGGTATTCCTAAATAAACACCTTGCCAGCTAAACTCTCTCAGAACCTTTGTTTTCAGGAATTCAAACTGAGTCCAACAAAACAATGGGAAAAAACATTCTGATCCTGAGCAAACACAAGTCTATTTTATTGTAGCATTACAGTACATTTCGATCTGGGAGAGAATTTGCATCTGCTTTCTTGGATATATTCTCTTCAACAAAAAATTAGGAATCAGCGTGATGGTGTCTATTAAAGACTTTTACTTGAATGTGTATTTGTTTTGATGTTATACAGTAAATTAGAAAGGCATTATATTTAATCTTCCCAATAAATGGCACCATAATTATCTCCATCTACTCAAATCTTTTCTTGTATGCCTCAGTGAAGACTTAATTCCTCGAATAGCAGCTGCACATTTCTTCTTGAGAGCTTCTGCTAATTTTAGTGCTTTCACTCCATTCTGAATGGAATTTGAGTTCCTCTTGGATGTTCTGAGATATAGGCGATTTTCTTAATATTAATACTCCTACAATTAATCATTTTGTGGACACTGTTCATATCGACATTTTCCTATGCTATTATCTTAAAATCTTATGACTTATTTGGTTTTGATAGGTCTCATTTAAAAAGCACAGAGCAACCTATGGTGAAAGTGTCTATTCCTTGCTGAAATGAGAATCTCTGACATTTAAGGATTTCACTGATACTCACTTACTGGGATCACTAATTTGCAGCTGTAGGTTACATTTGTTCTTTACTCTCTATCCTATGTTTTTTCCAGGTGTTTTCATTTGTGTGTACCCAAAACTATACACAGTCTACCACCAAGAAGGCACTTGTATTTCCTTTTCTCTTGATTAGTTTAGTCTTTTATGTTATATTTGCAAAATTATTTATGTTATATTTTTGGGAACTCTTAAAAGCTATGGCTCCGGTTTGTTTTTTTTTCTTTCCTAGATTCAGGTAATACCAACAAACACTTTGAAACTGTTCTGACACTCTCCTGATATTTTCTGATAAATTCCATTTATTCTCAGATTTCTGAATATACATTTTGAATGCATCAAAATGCCACTTTCATTATTGTAGAGGATGTCTTTTGTTACTTTTTTTTTTTTAATGTTTATTTATTTCTAGGAGACAGAGAGAGAGACAGCGTGAGTAGGGGAGGGTCAGAGAGAGAGGGAGTCACAGACTGAAACAGGCTCCAGGCTCTGAGCTGGCAGTCAGCACAGAGCCTGACCTGGGGCTCGAACCCACGAACCGTGGGATCATGACCTAAGCGAAAGTCGGACGCTTAACCAACTAAGCCACCCAGGCACCCCTTGTTACTCCTTTTTTGGCTAGTAAGAGCACTTTCAGTTATGTCTTTCTTAGGCATTAGGATATTTTCTCCCATTATTTCTTGGTTATTTTGTTCCTTTTATTCTTTCTATTCTCTTCTTCTGCTGTTTGTACAGAAGAAATTCTAGCAGCAGTTTCAATTTATTTCCCTAGATATAAACTTACTAGCTCAATAATTTCTCTAATTTATTTCATTTTACTACTTAATCCTTTTTTTTTTAATTTTTAATTTTTGAGAGAGAGAGAGAGAGAAAAGGAGGAGCAGAGAAAGAGGGGGAAAGAGGATCTTAAGTAGGCTCCATGCTGACAGCAGCGTACCCAACGTGGGGCTCAAACTCAAAAGCTGTGAGATCACAGCCTGAGCTGAAGTCAGGCGCCCAACTGACTGAGCCACCCAAATGCCCCACTACTTAGTTTTTCCATTGATGTTTACTTCAGTGTATGTTTTACTTCTATGACTACATTTAAAAATTTTAAGATCCCAATTTTTTCTTTTTAAAAAAATGTTTTTTAAGTTTCTTTGAGAGAGAAACAGTGTAAGTGGGGTAGGAGCAGAAAGAGAGAGAAGAGAGAGAATCCCAAGCAAGCTCCACACTGTCAGCACAGAGCCTGATGTGGGGCCCTAGCTAACAAACCATGAGATCATGAACTCAGCCAACACCAAGAGTCAGACGCTTAACTGACTGAACCACTCAGGCACCCTCAACCCAATTTTTTCTTTAATAGTACCCTTTTCTTTTTGATTTATGAACAAACACTATGTATCTTTTATCATTATGGCACTACTAAATACCTTTGTTTCAAAGGTAGAATTATTTTATCATTTGATGCTTCTATTTCATAATTTGGTTTCTTTTAGGTTTATTTGATAACAATTTTTTTTAATTTACTGCTTATTGTCTCAATGTTACATTAGAGAGTACTTGTTACTGTTAATCTCCTGGGGATTATAGGTTGATATGAGAGGAGACTGTATTTAATTATTTTGGCTGAAAAACATTTAAATATTTAATATATACATGCATATATGCCCATTATCAAGTTTAAGTTCATTATCTTAATCACGAGGTAAAAAAATAAACCCTTCATGAAAATGATATCTTGTTGATGGGAAATTATTTATATGGGTCACTAACAGACCCCACTTTTTAATGATAATTATTTTATCTTCTGAATTTTTTGTATACAGTGCTAGGATAAATATTAATCCAATTACATTGAAGTTATATTTATACTTTTGGTGAGTATATTATTGTTAATCTTGATATTTACAGGGTGGTAATTCTTACATTTGCAACTTCTTAAATTCCGTCCAAAAATGTATATCCAGAAGAAGGCTAGAGTTTATTTATTTATTTTTAAATGTTTTATTCATTTTTGAGAGAGAGACAGCATGAGCAGTGGAGGGTCAGGGAGAGAGGGAGACACAGAGGATGAAGACAGCCTCTAGGCTCTGAGTTACCTGTCAGCACAGAGCCTGACACGGGGCTCGAACCCACAAACCGTGAGATCATGACCTGAGTCGAAGTCGGACGCTTAACCGACTGAGCCACCCAGGCACCCCAAGGCTAGAGTTTATTTGAAAATCACAGGTTTGAACTAGGAGATAAGTTTTCAGTGTGTAATGTGTTTTGATGCTTCACCTCATTTCTTTAGAGAATTTAAGACATTCTCCTAAGGGATAATACTCTGAGATATATATATATAAAATTTAAAAGCCTGGACTGTGAGACAACTTCACTTCACTCTAGATGTTTTGACAAAAAAGAAAAAAGGAAGGAAGGAAGGAAGGAAGAGAAAGAAAGAAGAAAGAAGAAAGAAAGAAAGAAAGAAAGAAAGAAAGAAAGAAAGAAAGAAAAAGAAAAGAAAGAAAATAACTAAAAGAAAGCACTCTTTCTAAATGTCAGGACTAACAGAATCCATTTTCCTATAATATATTCAATAGCTATTAGGGATACTTTCTTCTTTCTGCCTCCCCAGTCTTGTTTCCTCCCTTCCCGCTTACATATCCAGAGGGTCTTCTAGCTTTCACTTCGGAGCTTTGACCAGCCTTCAGTACAATGAAAAACTGGCCACTTCCCTCTAAAATACAGAAACATCCTCCTCTGTTACTTGTGTACAGAAAGACACACCATAATCACAATTATTAGAAACACCTAACAAGAAACAGTAGATAGTAACAAAAAAAGAGAAATAGAGAAAGGCTTAGATCCATGGTTAGGATATAAACCTCCCCTTCCTTTGTCCTTCCCTACACACACGCACATATACATACAAGCACACACACAGCGTTTCTCCCTTCTGAAGTCCCTATGGGAATGATCTCTAAGGATCTCATGTCCTGTCAACATCTGGCTCCTACACCCTTAAACAACAGTGCTGGCATCCCCGCAGTGAGACGCATGACAGCTGGGGGCAGTTAAAATCTCCCAACTCTAGAACTGGACTATGATTTAAACTGGGTTATGGGGCACCTGGGTAGCTCAGGTGGTTAAACATCTGACTTTTGACTTTGGCTCAGGTCATGATCTCACGGTTCCTGAGTTCGAGCCCGCAACAGGCTCTGGGTTGACAGCGTGGAGCCTGCTTGGGATTGTGTGTCCCCCACTCTCTGCCCCTCCCCCACTTACTCTCTTTTTATCAAAATAAATAAACTTAACAAGATAAAATAAACTGGGTTTTGAGAAATATTCTTAAACTATAAGACACGTAACTGCACCAATGATAAGTAAAATCCAAGCCCAACCACACTGCTGTCCATAGAGCAAGACAGGGTAATAATAAAATCTGTATGTTTTAAAAAGTTGCTGCTTTTATAATTGCCCAGCCTTGAAAGCAATCAAGACGTCCTTCAGGAAACCGTGGCTCAGTCAGTTAAGTGTCTGACCTCGGCTCAGGTCATAATCTCATGGTCTATGAGTTTTAGCCCCACATCAGGCTCTGTCCTGACAGTTGAGAGCCTGGAGCTGCTCTAGATTCTGTGTCTCCCTCTCTCTCTGCCCCTCCCCCACTCAGGCTCTGTCTCTCTCTCTCAAAAATAAATAAACGTTAAAAAAACAAATATAAAATAAATGCTTTCAAAAAAGACACTGTTAAGAGTTTTGTCTCAAATTAAAGATGTAACTTGACGTCATTTGACTTAAGACCGTGAGGTGATTTGTTAGAGTAACTGCTTCTACAGTTTAATGAAAATAAGACAACCATCTATTTGGATTACTTCCCAGCCTCTAGAAAAATAGATGTAGGCACTTGAAGAAGAAACACCCAACTCAACATTCACGGGTGGATTACTATAATACTCTTTAACACTGGTCAGCTGAGAAGAAAACATGCTAGTGACTATCCAGTGTTTTGAAGAATTGGGGCAGGTAAATGAGAAGAGCGAAGGGAAGAAATTCAACTAAGAGATAAATTCTTGCATAGGATAAAACAAAACAAAACACAAAGGAAACAAAACAAAGCAACAAACTACAATAAAATCAAAGGGAGTGGGTTTTAAACCAGGAGCAATTTTTTTCATGCCAGGGGGCACATTTGGCAATGCATAGCAATACTTCTTAAGTTTTTATTCATTTGAGAAAGAAAGAGCTTGAGAAGAGGAGGGCAGAGAGGGAGGGAGAGAGAGAATTCCAAGTAGGTTCTACACTGTCAGCATAGAGCTGGATGGGGAGAGTACTTTCACATAGTGGTTAGAGGCCAGGGATGCTAGTTAATATCTTATAATGGACAAAACAACTTCCCATCTCCCACTCCAGCAAAGAATTATCTAGTCCAAAATGTTTATAGTGGCTTAGTTGAAAAAAAATCTGTGATGGAGGAACAAAACATCATCAGAGAAGAGCAGATGAATATGGTAGTATATCAAGTTCAAAGGAAGGATGATGCTTCAAGTGAGGACCTAGAAGTGTAATTCACATTAACAGAGAATACGCTGGGGAAAATGTACTTTGTAGGTGAAGCACAATACCAAGGTATGACCTTATGGTGGCACAGACAGATAGAAGGAAGTGATCTGAGCACCACTGCATATGTTACAAGGTTTTTTTGAGCCCAGGTTTCACCAAAGATTAACTCAGGTTTCCTGAGAAAGACTCACATGGTTTCAAAATAAAATCCCCATAAAAAAACCAAAGCTCCACGGATAATTATAAAACTAATGGTATTAAATATGACCAAACCTTAAATTTATCTGGGGTCCAAGGAAGGAAAGAGGGTCCAGTGTCACTGAGCATTTTCTTTCACCTCCTACCTTCTCCAAAACTATAGTTTTCTTTCTTTCTGAAAGAACAAAAAAAACCATACCATTTTTTCCCAACTTTACTTGTGTGAATCATGAGCCCTATTAGCCAGTGTATCTCATCAAAGAAAAGACACAGTATTACATTTCAGCAGAGAAAAAGAACATGACAGATTATTAATAAGGGATTGAGAAGCAGTTTTGTCAAAAGAAAATGATTTTTCTTATAAAAGTCAAGAGATAGACATCATCATGTCTGCTCTTTTTATAAAGCTATATATCTTTGTTATCTGGGGAAATTTCTGTCTGGAGAGTCTGTATGAATTTCTGAGCAGACAAAAGAAAATCAAGATGTCGTGAGTGGAAAACTATAAGTGGTGGCTGAGGACTGTGCTAATGACAGCACAGGAAAAGGAATCAAGGAGTGAAATAAACATGTACAGAGATCACAGGACCTGTATGTTACACTTAAATTTTAACAAGTCATTATGTCTTATATTTTGATCCACTGTCTCTCTGGTGATTACAACTAAGGAATGAGCAGAAGACTGTTATTTTAGGCAAGCAATGATTTGCTGTACCTGAAATCACACCAACTATGATGTCCAATGCACTTATGGTACTAATGCATAAAGTCAATTCCAAGCTCACAGACACTTATAGCAAAGGTGTTAATATTTCTGGATCACTGACACCCCTGTGTTATTTTCTACTGTTCTTGACTAGCAGGAAGATTCCCCTTACTATTTTCAACCATAAGTCATAAGGCATACAAAATAAGAAAGTTTTTACCCTGACATAGGATTTCACCAGTATTCCTGGTCTGTCATCCCAGCTGAGAGTCAATATAATATCAAGAATTTACACAGTGAAGAATCATTTTGCCGGCCAGTAAGTTGTTGTGTAAACTCTGATGACTAATCAATGAAATTGTCCACAACTCTACTAATTTTTAACAGATTAAAAAAAAATCTTTTTCTATAGTAGGTAATGAACAGATTTAAGATAATTTTTAAATGGTGTGTCCAACACACAGACTGTAAGATTAAAACCTATTCTTTTGGCAAGAAGTTGAAGCTCAAGATACACTGTGAAATGTTGGAACTCATGAAATGTTTGATTATATCAGACATGCTAAAAGCTTTATTTAACAAACACAATGTGAAGTACTCAAATGATGTACAAGTCTTCTATCTAGGTATGGGTCAAATAATGACCTCCCAAGCGATGCTGGTAGAGAATATAACAAATACTGAAGATAAGTGTAAGCTATTAGAAATACAAGAGGTAATCTAGTAAAACAGATTAATTTGCCCTAAAATTAGTGGAATAATAACTACTTAAAATACTTTGTTGAACCCTACACTTAACTAATTTAATTTTACCTTCTTAAAGTAAAATCTACCTTATTGGTGCCCAATTTATTTAAGACACAGATATTTCATGTTGCACAAATTATCAGAATAATATATTCCCAAACAGCTGTGAGAAAAATAAACTACCAACAAAGAATTAATTGCAAAACTGTAAACTCAATCCTCTGTGAAAAATGATACACGTGAAATCTTAGGATAGTAGTTTTGTAGATACTGAAGTATAAATGGAATCAGAATGAATTTCACTGGTAACCTACATTTTTGGCTATGTTAGCCCCAAAGTCATATTATAAATAGCCCCTATATGAATCACATCTGAGCACAAAAATTTATTTTAAAAAGAAATGTTGATAAGTATTTGTGGAATCATTCTTAACCTTCAAAGAACATGAAGACATATATATTTATATTAAAAACAATGGGGGTTTTAAAATTTCATATTGTAGAGTAGTAATTTTGAAAAGACCATTAATACTACAACTAATGGATAATATCTTCTTTTACCAGCATTAAAAAATATATATATCAAGACCAATGAAAGTTCTGAACTTTACTCTACTTGAAAGCAAAAAAGTTAGCTGCCAGGTTCATGAATGATGGCAGAAGAAAGGAGATCCGTGGGAGAGCAACAAAGGAGTTTATTACTTATGGCACAGAAGACAACAGGGTCATGATACTCACATTTGTCTGTCTTCTTTCTCCTGTTCCACACGACTGAGGCACAATTGTTCAGCTGGATGCTATACTTACTAAAACTTTGCATTAGGCTAAGTGAGCCCCTGAATCACATATGTTATTGCAGGTCACACCATTTTATCAATGATGATAATGAAAAGGATGATGATCTGCAGACAACAAGCAGCACAGAGAAATGCCATTGTCGGTGGTGCCTGGGTGGCTCAGTGGGTTAAGGATCAGACTTTGACTCAGGTCATGATCTCACTCTCTGTGAATTCAAGCCCTGTGCTGGGCTCTGTGCTGGCAGCTCATAACCTGAAGCCTGCTTCAGATTCTGTGTCTCCGTCTCTCTCTGCTCCTCAACTGCTCATGCTCTGTCTGTCTCTCTCTCTAAAATGAATAAACATTTCTTTAAAAAAAAAAAAGCCCATTGTGGGCCAGGTTCTGATTTTGCACTAAATGATCATACTGATCATCTTATGATATTTACACAATAACATCAAGTTGTATAATTTATTGCGCTATTCCCAGAAAGAATGGTCAATTTAAGAAGAGAGCTTAATTAGGGACGCCTGGGCGGCTTAGTCAGTTAAGCGTCCGACTTCGACTCAGGTCATGATCTCGCGGTTCGTTGGTTCCAGCCCCGCGTCGGGCTTCGTGCTGACTGCCAGCTCAGAGGCTGGAGCCTATTTCAGAGTCTGTGTCTCCATCTCTCTCTCTGACCCTCCCCTGCTCACGCTGTCTCTCGGTCTCCTAGAAATAAATAAATTAATAAAAAAAAAAAAGGAAGAGAGCTTAATTAGCTTAAGTTTACAGAAATAAAAGGTCCTAGATGTCTGGTGCCAGAGCTCATAGTTGCATTCACAAATTACAAACGTCGTAATCTTTTGTTCTGAAGAAATGACTTCCAGTCTGAAACTTCCAGAGACGATTGGTCAAATATCTCTTTCGAAGTCTTAAAACTACCCAACAGGTAATGATCCATTATTGGGATACGTGGGATTGGCACATTTTGCTAATGTATTTTAATGAGTTATACTGAGAAATATGTACAGAAGAAATTTTAGGAACTGCAGTAGAAGATTATATAACTTTTCCAAGCTTCATGTAGGACGGTGGTTCTCATAGTCCAGTCTTAGCACGAGCAATATCAACTTGGCCACACAATTTATGACAGTTGCCAATTTCAGGCCCCATCACTACCAAACACAAATTCTGGAAATGTGTCTCTGCAAACTGTTTTATCAAGCCCTCAGTGTATGTGTGATGCGTGCTAATGTTTAAGAACCACTGCTGGGGAAAACCCTCCCTGGCTTCCAAATCAGGAAAACCAAAAACAGTAAGAATGGGGAGGGAGACATACTTTGTGAAAATAGGGAAATTGATTGAACTATTTCATACAGAATTCTTACTTAGTCCTCTTTCAACAATTTGGCTTCAAGAATATTCTGGTAAGCATACAGATTCCCAAGCTGGAGATGTTAACACTTTTTTTTTTCCTGGAGAAGTGAAAAGGCCCCCAAAGAAGTCCCTACGTATCTGACACTGAAAATGGTGAGTATGCTATCATTCACCCCACAGGCAAGCCCATGAGTTAGCAAATCTTGCATAGGGTCACAGAGGTTCCAATCAACCTTTGATGCCTCACTCTAACACATTTACAAGCCAAACCATCAGTGAAATGCAAATCATAAAAGCATTTTCAGACATGTCAGCTCTCCAAACACGCTCTTTCTTAGAAAACTCCTGGAAGTTTCACTCCTCTAAAACAAGGGAATAGACACCAAGACAGACAGACCTGGGATCCATCAAGCAGAGCTCCCCCCCCAAAAAAACACCAAAAATATATACCAGGAGTATATTTGTGCAGAAGATCTGGCAAGTCACTCTTCCAGATTGTTTCTCAGAGATGAAGGACTGTAGGTGGACTGCCTCCAAGGAAAACATGAGGCTGTTCATCTGATGGTTTTGAATACAAAAGAAATGGCACTCAAAGAGGTTTTTAGTACTGTTGAATAATCAGACAAAGATTAATGAACGAGAAATGGAAAAAAATGCAGAAAAAAAGTAAACAGAAGAAATGGAATGATAATAACTACATGTCTTTTTCGGGAAGAAAAATTATGGAGCTGTAATAAAGTAAATAGTCCAGATTCAGTCAAATCAAGCCTTCAAATCAAAAGATTAGAGGGTCACATGGGTTGCTCAGTTGGTTAAGCGTCCAACTTTGTCTCAGTTCCTGATCACATGGTTTGTGGGTTTGAGCACTGCGTCGGTCTCTGTGCTGACTGCTAGCTCAGAGACTGGAGCCTGCTTCAGATCCTGTGTCTCCTTCTCTCTCTGACCCTCCTCTGCTCACGCTGTTTCTCTCTTTCTCTCTCAGAAATAAATAAAACATTAAAAAAAAGTAGAGAATGTAGTTTACAAAAATGGAACCAAGAAAAACTGTGTGTATGTGCAGGGACATGTATACACAAAAGTGTTTTAGTAAATATTATAAATAATGGGCAATAAGCAATGAATAAGTTTATCTATTAGCCTAAAAATTAATAAAGACTTGCAAAGGCATATTATCTAACTATATGGCAGTAAATGCCAAAAAAGCTAAAAAAGTTGGAAACAATCATGGTTTAGCATAAAACTTGCAAGATTACTTTCATAATTTTACACAAAATAATTATTCCAATTACTATTATTTATTTTGATAAAAATAAAATTTACAATTAAAACAAGGGGTAAGAGGGGACAGATTACTCACTGGCCTAAAACAATAAAAAATGGGCAAAATATATACCAGTGCTTAAAATATCAGGTAGTGAAAACCAGTAAGATTTGAGAAACCAGAAATTAATAACGCAAACCCTTAAAATGCTCCATCCTACTGCCCAGAAGATGTCTCAAGGCAAAGAGAGGGAACACCATGTAGAGCCTGCTGGGCACCCTAAAGTTGAGACAGAGTTGAGAAAACAAGGAATCCAGTGAACCTAGAGTTTGTAAGACACAGGAAAAAGGTAGAGAGCTGCACAGAGAGAGGAGTCTGGATTTATGCAGTAGTCAAATATTCAGCTGAGTACTAATAAAGGAATATATGTAATGAAATTAATCAAGGCTAGCAAAAACAAAATAAAACAAAACTAAGCCCTGAAAGGACTATAGAGGGAAGATTGTCTGTAGTTGACACAGGGCTAAGAATGATTCCTATACTTAAAAGCCAGAGTGTAAAACTCATCAATCAATGGGTAATGACTAGAGTATAAACTGTCTTCCTGAAATAGCAGGAAGGAGGTAATTTAACGCTAGAGGTTTACACAAATGTAGCTTTGTTTCTACCTAAAGAAGTTTATCTTTTTCACTTGAACAAAATTTTTTAATGCTTATTTATTTTTGAGAGACAGACAGAATGTGAATGGGGGAGGGGCAGATAGAGAGACACACAAGAATCAGAAGCCAGCTCCAGGCTGTGAGCTGTCAGCACAGAGCCCAGCTTGGGGCTTGAACTCGTGATTGGGGAGATCATGACCTGAGCCGAAGCTGGATGCTTAACCGACTGAGCCACCAGGGTGCCTCTCTACCTATCAAAGTTTAAAGTTAGACCAGCAGATCAAAAGTGTCCAGGTAATCTGATCTTCTTTGTCCTAGGAGAAAAGCTCTATAATAATTTTAAAACTCCAGCATGCAATATGTAAATACATAATGCCTAACATCCAAATGAAAATTACCAGGCATGCAGAGATCCAAGAAAATACAACACATATTAATCAACACTGGTCCATAAATGACACCATACTGAAGGCAGAGTAGTAAATGAGGATATTAAAATAGTTATCGTAATATTCCATATGTTCAAGAAACTAGATAAAATACTGAATATGGTAAATGGAGGCATATAAGATATTAAAAAGACTCAAAAATCACACTTGTAGAGATAAAACCTAAAAAATACACTGGATAAGATTAACAGCAGATTAGACATAGATTCATTTGAATTTCTAATTTAAAAAATAAAAACGTAGCAAATTCTTTCCAAGTCATTATATCTGTAATGGCAAAAATATTTTAAAAATTCTATGCCACATAAGAAAAAGTTACAAACTGTAAAAAAAAAAAAAGTATGGATTTAAAATGAAGGCACACTTTCAAACTATGAGAAAGTGCTTTATAATGGGACACATCCAGGAAAACTAGAGGGCTACCCTTATTAAACTGAACAGATAATTTTCCATACTTAAATAACTCTGTTTGCCACTCCAGAAAGTAGACTAAAAGATTATCTTATCCTGCACTTGAATCCAGGTATATTAGAACTGAGAGAACTGAGTGTATATATACACTCATATATATATAACACATACAGATTTTAAAATTATTAGTCATCATATAGGAAATAATAAATAGTAAATATCAAAAATGGACTTGGTAGCATGCTGGAAATTTTATCTTATTTGACCATTTAACAAAATCCACTGTGGAACTCTTCAATATTTATCACTTTGTAGAATGCATGCTATGCTCCAATCAATGAAGAAATATACCAGTTGTTGTAAAGATTGATATGAATGGTATTTTTTGAAATAGTTAATAAATCTTTACAGTCCGCTATTCCCATATGATTCAGCTTCAAATAAGCTGTACTAAAGATTGCAAATGAATGTAAAAATATTTTGAGGATCTATTTTGTGCCAGCCCCTGCATGGCACATATGCAGGATGGACCTGAAGGGGCACAGCAAAGGCTCTGCAAACTGAACGGACATTGAAAGCATCACCCACATAAAGCGATACAGAATTTGCACTCTGAACTCAGCCATGTTGATTGCATCTGAAAATATAAAATACATTTGTCGTAGAACTTTAATAGCATTCAGAATCTTTCACTGCAATACTGAAAATGTATCAGATACAATTCTAAATTACCCCAAAACAAAGAACCAGAAAATATGATCAACTTTCAAAGGAATAGATAACCAAAATATGCCAATCTCATGATGTCACAAGTGGAATTTTCAGGAAAAAAGCTTTAACACAGCTACTATTAACTGTGGTCAATGAGGGAAGATAAATGATCCTGAAGAGTAGAAAATGAGCATATTATAAAGACATACAAGCAGTAAGAGAAAATCGGAAATTTTAGAACTACATACTACAATCTCTTACGTCTTAAAAATGATGAATTGGGGCCCCGTGTCAGTTAAGCATCTGACTCTTATTTTCAGCTCAGGTCATGATCTCAGTTTGTGAGATTGAGCCCCATGCTGATTTCTGCACTCAGTGCAGAGCCTGCTTGGGATTCTCTCTCTTCTCTCCCTATGACCCTTGCATGCATTGTCTCTCCTTCTCTCTCAAAATAAACAAATATTTAAAAATAAATAAAACTTATGAACTGAAGGACAATGACGAAGGAAAGATTCAGTGAATCTGAAGTTAGATACAGAGAAATGCAATATGAAAAAAATGAAAAAAATGTTCAAAGAATGAACAGAGCCTCAGGCAGTTAGGGACATTATCACCAGTTCTAACATTTATGCCACTAGTGTCCCAGAAGGAGAATTTACAGATTCAAGAAGCTTGTGAATCAATCTTGTAAAACCTGCACAGGATCTGTATCATGAAAAGTACAAGCACCGATACAAAAAAAAAAAAATCAAAGAAGACCTAAATAAATGGAGAGACATATAATATTCATGGTTTGGAATGCCAGGCATATTAAAGATGTCTGTTCCAAATGATATACAGATTCAGCGTAAGCCCTATTACTATCTCAATAAGATTTTTTGTGTATATACTTACAGGCTTACCTTAACATTTATGTGGAAACGCAAAGGAATCAGAATGGCTAAAAGAGTATTGGAAAAGCAGCAACAGTTTGTAAGAACCACACACCCATTTGTAAGAATTAGTCAATATCTACAGTAATCAATATAGCATGGAATAGCAGAGGCAGAGACACATAGATCGATGGAACTTGAAGTAGGGAACTTGGAAATAGACCCACACAAATATGACTAGCTCATTTTTGACAAAAGTTACAATATTAATATAAAATGGTGGTGGAAAAAAATGGACAACAATGACTATAGTTATTTATCTAAACCTCACATTTTGCATAAAAATTAACTCAAATGCATCAGAGATGTACATGTAAAAGGGCAAGGTATAAAATTTTTAGAAGACAACAGAAAATCTTTGGGACCTGGAGTTAGGTAACAGGTATTTAGATATGACACCAAAGATACTGTCCATAAAAGACACTAGCTGAAGTATTTGGAGTCATAAAAATTGGAATTCTGGGGGCACCTGGGTTGCTCAGTCAGTTAAGTGGCCAACTCCTGACTCAGTCGGTTAAGTGGCCAACTCTTGTTTTTCGCTCAGGTCGTGATCTCGCAGTTAATAGGATTGAGCCCCATGTCATGGAGCCCGCTTGGAATTCTCTCTCTCGCTGACTCTTTGTCCCTTGTCCAATTGTTCATGCACTCTCTCCCTCTAAATAAATACATAAATAAATAAAAATAAAAATAAAATATAGGTAAAAGACTTATACTCACAATCCACAAAAGAAAGTATGGAAACGATAAGTACCTAAAAAATTGTGCAACGTCCTTAGCCATAGGGAAACACAACTTAAAAACACAAAATACCACTACCTATCTATTGAAATAGCTTAAAAATATTTACATCTATATTTATCATATGTTACACTAATATAACAACACTCTCAGGCATTTATATGAGGAAAACTTATGCCCACATAAAAACCTTTGCACTGTCACAGAAGCTTTATAATCACCACAAATGTGAAAGCACCTTTGAACATAGGACATGTTAAAGGGCTCTACATAGCCCAATGGAATACTACCGAGCAATAAAAGTAATGAAGTATCAAAGTATTCAAACGTTTTGGCTGGATCTTAGGAAAATTATGCCTACCTGAAAATGCCAATCTCAGAAGTGTACATATGGTACGATTCCATTTATAGAAAATTTGTGAGTAAAAAAATTATAAACCTGGAGAACAGATAAGTGGTTGTCAGGAGTTGGGGGCAAAGAGAATGGCGTGTCCATTAAGAGCAGCCTGTGAGAAGTGGTTGGTGGTATCAGACCATTTCTGTATCTTGACTGGAATGATGTGTATATAACTCTATACAAGGGATAAAATGTCAGAGAGTTCTATGTAAAATCTACAAAACCTGTCTGTAAAAACAGTGACATCTTACTATGGTCTGCAGGATAGTTTATTGTAGTGTTCCAATCAATTTCCTCTGTTTGGTCATACACTACAATTAAGTTGAAGGAAGCAGGCTGACAGGTACATGGTACCACTCTGGAGTCTTGGTGCAACTTCTTGTGAATTTATATTTATATCAAAACTAAAAGAGGTTTTAGGGGCGTCCGGGTGGCTCAGTTGGTCAAGAGTCCAACTCTTGATTTCGGCTCAGGTCATGATCTCATGGTCTGTGATTTTGAGCCTCAAGTCAGGGAGACTGCTTGGGATTCTCTCCCTCTCTCTCTCTCTCTCTCCCTATCTCTCTGTCCCTCTCCCACTCTCTTTCTCTCAAAAATGAAAAAATAAACTTCAAAAAATACTTAAACATTCTTAAGAAGCTCATCATATCTCAAACAATATAAACAACAACAATATCCTACCCTGACACATCTAAGTCAAACCACTGATAATCAAAGGTAAAGAAAATAATTACCAAAAATGTATGGAATTTTATTTTGAATACCTAAGTTGGGTGCTTTTACCTGTATATTACTCTCCTCACAATTGCTATTAGTTTAGGTATTATGATATCCATTTTTTCCTTAAATAGTTTATTGTCAGTTGTTTTCCATATAACACCCAGTGCTCATCCCAAAAAGTGCCCTCTTCCATGCCCATCACCCCCCTTCCCCTCTCCCTCACCATCCCTCAGTTTGTTCTCAGCATTCAAGAGTCTCTCATGGTTTGCCTCCCTCCCTCTCTCCATCTATTTTTCCCCTTCTTCTCCCCCATGGTCCTCCATTAAGTTCCTCCTAACCCACCTATACCTGCAAACATATGGTATCCTGTCCTTCTCTACCTGACTTATATCGCTGAACATAACACCCTCAGGTTCCATCCATGTTGCTACCAATAGCCAGATTTCATCCTTTCTCATTGCCATGTAGTATTCCATTGTATAGATGAACCAAATCTTCTGGATCCATTTGTCAGTTGATGGACACTTAAGCTCTTTCCATGTTTTGGCTATTATTGAGAGTGTTGCTATGAACACTGGGGAAGATGTGCCCCTATGCATCAGCACTCCTGTATCCCTTGGGTAAATTCCTTGACACATCCCCACAGGCAAGGGAATCAAGAGCAAAAATGAACTACTGGGACCTCATCAAGATCAAAAGCTTCTGCACGGCAAAGGAAACAATCCACAAAACTAGTAGGCAATTGATGGAATGGAAAAAGATAGTTGCAAATGACACATCAGATGAAGGGCTAGTATCCAAAATCTATAAGGCTCTCACCAAACTCCACAACCAAAAACCAAATAATCCAGCAAAGAGATGGGCAGAAGACATGAACAGACACTTCTCCAAAGAGGACATCCAGATGGCCGACAGACACATAAAATGATCTCCATTTTTTAAACGACAGCACTGACTCAGAAAGCATAGAAATTTGCTAAGTGGTGGTAAGAAATTCAGTCCAGTTTGACTAAATTTGAAGCCCAGTTGTTTTTATACACCCAAATAGTTGTAATGCACTTTCTTAATAAATCAAGTGAACATATGGAGTATAAGCATATCCCTTACTGTTTAAGTATAAAATCAGAAGGATAGGATACTGTAGTAGTGATTTCTAGGCCATATTGGTTCCACTATTGAAATGGAAGAAATGATCACGGTAAAGCTAATTTGCATCAATTAAGGTACATTAGGTGAGAAACAAAGTAAATGACTCTGGCTAATGGGACCAAACAAGACTTTATTGAGGGGTTAGTGGGGATGCATAGCATATTAAACTAATAGTTAAAACAGCCAGGTCTTCCAAAAAGGAGGAACTGAAGAAAGTCCAGTCATAGAGGCTCATAGATCTTCAGTTGCAGACAAAAGATTACCAACTGCCCAGTCTCTAGCTCCTCTATTTTCATTTTCCAAGCTATTGGTACAGATTGCTCCAACCCAGACTGATGATTCTTCTGAGGGTGAATCATGGAAGCCAAGTAGAGAATTAACCACTTCACTTAACTGACTTACTTGCCCATATACTTGTGGACAGAAAGTAGAGCCTCTTATCAAAGGAAGTGGGAAAAAGAACTACGCAGGTGAAACCAAAAGCAACTATAATCGATCTCTTCTATGACACTGAGGTACACGACACTTCTTATACGTACATAGCCATACGGGCGATGGACATAAAAAATAGATTCAAGATAATCATCTATATAGAGATTATATACACATGTATATATTTGCATGTGTTTCTAAACATATATGCATATATATCATATATATGAAACATGTGTATGATATATTTGCATGGCACTAACACATTCATTGTACAAGTTCAAACATAAATTTTAATTTCCTTTGTCATCTGCCATCTTCAATCAGAGGGACACATACACATATAGGTGTCCCAAATCCCATAGGGCAGTTTTAAGTTTTAATAATATCAGAAGTACAAAAGCTACAAATTATGAACACCACCATCTGAAAGTTGGATCATTTTAATTTCCCTCATATTGCCTCATGAACTGTGAGTAACGCTTTTTAAATTATTTTGTGGGTACCTGTCCCTCTGATTGAAGATGGCAGATGACAAAGAAAAATGAAAATTTATGTTTGAAAATGTACAAGTAATGTGTTAAGTGATATGCAAACAATTCAACATGCAAATTATATTGTTCAAAAATTGATAACTTTTAGATTTCTAAAAATATGAAGCTTGATAGTAGTATGATTTTTGGAACACCCTTGGGTGCATATATTTGATTGTGATGATTTGTGACATATTCCATCCTTTCTACTTTCACCATACAAGAAGTGTGTGTACACCTGCATGTGCACAAGCTCATGAAAGCCAAAGGGGTGGGTTTTTTCTGCTTTTGGTTTCAATTGTGCACTAGCTTTTCCTGTCTCCATAATAAGTAGAGCGCCCCAGGCAAGTAACTGTGTGGGCGGGCATGTTAGAGAAAGGCAGGGGGAAGGTATATGTGCATTTAAAGAAAAGGATATCGAAAAATAAGTAAAATTGTTAACAAAGACTACGCTGGTGGAAACGTGTGGATGAAAGGGTATGGATTACAATCTGTACCATCCAGGTTCATGCTCTGCTGCACGTATTCATGGATATAAGGCGGAGAAGAGGGGGACATGTTAGGTGGGGCTCAGAGCAACAGCTGGGCTGGAGGCTAAGACTTGCAGCCCGGTGGTCAAGCCTCCACTAAATGAAAGGGACCCTGAGAAGCTACAAGTAGATCTCAGACTGGGAAAGAAACTGGTATATCCTTTGAAACCCTCTATCAAGTGAGCAATCTTCTCCCGAGTCCTGCCAAGTTGTCTTCAATCTTCTTTTGCACGGGTGAAAGCTCTAGGGATGAGAAACGTGCTTTCGACAGGACAAACATCTCTCTAGGGATAGCGCCCTCTTCTCCACCAGACAATCTGGCAGGTGTTTGCAATGGCACCTGACTCCTGGAGGGGTGGGGTGGGCGGGCAGGGGCAGGGAAGTCTTCCTAGAGATCTCCTGAGTGCACGCTGTTCCTCGTGTTCCTCGGGCTCCTCGCAATGTGGCTCTTTTCTCCAGACAAGGGCACCACATTTGACCAGGGTAAATTGGGAGCAGCTACAAAGGATCAGGCACATCCATCTTCAGTCAGCTCTCCCTTGAGGCTGTGGGGCTCACGAGAACTTCTGTGCTCCCACGAGACCGTAGAAGGTACTGGATACCATTGCTTGAAATCTTTCTGCCAATGGGTCTGTGTTGCTGTGAGAAAGCCAAGAGCGAGAAAGGGGTCTCTTCAACAAGGAAGGCAGCTTTTCTTATCTTACGGATAAAGGTCCATTCACTCTGCATGATTCAGAAAACTCGGGGAAATTCCCGGGCTCCAGTCTAGCTGTGTCTTTTGGAGCATGGAAAAGGAGCCCTTCCTTTGCCCCATTAACTAAAAAGACACACACTGGTTCACGGTAGTGTGAAGCTGGCTTTACAATGTCTTTGCAGCTTCCTCTATGTTTCACTCCTATATCGATGCCTTCAGAAGAAAGCATTTGATGCTGTATCAAAAATAAACAATCAAAGGTGGGGACTGTGTCCTTTCATAAAAGAATACGGGGATCTCAAGGAAGCAACACGTTTAAAAGCTGCCGGAAATGATACTTACTGGAAGGGTAGCCTCCATCCCTCTCCTTCTCCAGGTGCATCTGATACTTTAGAGAAAGCAGCAGAACTACTGGCAAATAGTTTATACAAATGGGGATTTAAACAACAACAGCAGCAACATCAAAGGCTTCCATTAGTTATTTCTCTCAAGAGGTTATAACTCTCACTCAAATCCACGGAAAAGGTATAGTACGACTGGCCTACATAAACCAACCTTTCCTCCAGGGGAGAAAGTTTGCCCCTATGTAGTACTGTGCCTATTGAAAGGGAATAATAACCCGGAATAAATTTATGGAAAATGTGACTGCCGAGACATCTGGTTTTCTAGGAACGATGGGCCCAGGCTTCTCTGCCCTAATGAACTACCAGACAGGTCTTTCTTTTCCCCTGCCTCTTCAAAGGCCATACAAAGGAGACATTCACGTTCACTGACTCCACTTTCGAGGATCTATTCTTCTGAAGGAAATTCATTACCACAATTACAGGAGAACTCTGACAGACATCCCTGCTGGCTCCCACCTTTTCTAAGAACCATGAATCCGAAATCCCCTTAAGATACTCACTCACCTAAAGGACACTCACCTCTTCTACGATTTCGCCGATAAAAGTTTCCACCTTCCAGTGCGGATTTTTTTTTTCACCTACCATGGTAGAGACTGTACACCACTGTAATTGCTCGTTACCTGGCTCAAGAGCAACTACATGATGCACATGGTGGGACTGCCTTCTTCTTCCCCCTATCGGGAGAACAGTAGGTATAACTGAAAACGGCTCTCTGCTCCTCCTGGTGGTGTGGCGATAGCGGTGAGGACCCGGTGGGTATAAATAAAACTACATTGGATACAAGGGTTGTGTAGACAAGATAAAGCCCCCTCAGCAGAGTATGGGGTACAATACTTCCTCTCTTTCAGGAATTGAAAAATAATCTTTTTATTTTCATGAAGATATTATAAACGAAAGAATATACTAAATTCCACTGGAAGATAGTCTTCACTCCAAAATGCTTCATCTTCTGGCACCTGTGTGTCCTCTTCCTGCCTTCCTTCTCCTCCCTCCTCCTCGTCTTCTCCTCTACCTTGTTCTGCTTGCTCTTCAGCCAAGTCACGGCAACATGGAAAACGCGGCAGCTCGAGCCCTCACTGACCCCACTCTGCACATGCTGCCTGAGGGCCTCTAAGGTGGGGAAGAGCCGGCAGCCGGCCATGCACCTGAAGCCGCTTTCTGGGGCCACCAGCCATTCGGGCGTCTTGGCCCTGGAACATCCCTCTAGAGGTGGAAGCTCTGTTGGACTCTCCGCCTCCTGCCTTTCCTCCTGGGCTTCGTTGTTCCAGCTGGAGTCACCGTCAGTCAGGAGTTCTTCTGGATACGTACAAGAGAGGCCGCGTTTTCCAGAGCTTATTTCAGAAATGGTCGGTTCTTCCATTTTTGTCTTCTTTGAGGCAGGCTCCAGTCCGTTCTCTCCCTCACACAGGACAGCCACCCCCCTTCTCCGGGGGGCAGCAGGTAGTCCTATTTTCGCGAGCCTCTCTCCTTTTGGGTGTTGGTGAGCACAAGGAGGGTTTTGTATTACCGATGGGATGGAATGGGACGGACGAGGCTGGTTGAAAGCGGGGAGAACGCTCCAACTTCTCGAGGAATCCCAGGCCACTCTCATCTTGATTGCATTGAAGTCTTTCTAGGCAAGAACGTTCCAAACATAGGTGGCATGAGTATGTGACGTCGGGAGGACTGAACACGGCCACAAGACCGTTGTTATGTGGACGTGGGGAGCACAAGCATATACACATGTGATATTCAGAATGTGGGCAGCGGTATGTTTTGTTTGAGGTGTGCACCTGGTGTCCCTGGGAAGATGAGGGTGTAGTGCGTCTACTGGCGTTGTATGTGGGTTGGGGGCCATCTCCGGTGAGTGTTTTCCACACTGGTCAAGGGCAATGGCCGATGAATGTGTGCATGTGTGTTCCACGGTGCGAAGGTACATGTGAACAAGTAGGGGAGCATTGCCTGTTCTTGCTGTTGAGGCAATACAAGTCAATGTAAGGAAATGGGTCAGGGTGGCCTGGGTCCCCTGCAAGGACTCTGAACATTCGGCCAGGCCAGCTAGTTGCTTCTCAAGTGAGCCCTCAGAGGGCCAGCCCACCCCGACAGATGGCCAGTTAATTTCATAGGATGTTCGGAGTTTCTCAGGAGTTAATTTTACACCATCACTTCCCGAATATCCCTTCTTGACATTGCTCAACCTACCCTCTAGGGGAGTCGGTTTCCGCTGCTTTCCACCCATTTCCTCCCCCTACCAGTCGACTTTTACGCCCAAGAAGGGGAAGACCAGGGAAGGAGGGGGACCAGATGGGAAAGGACGCACCCCCGCTGTGTCCGTTTCCGGCCGCTCTCCTCTCGGAGATATTTCAGGCTCCTCTTAGCACTGGCGGGTTTAGTGTCAATCCCTGTCCCGGATCAGACTCCCCCGAGGAAGCCTGAGGCCGCCGTAAGCCATATGAGGTCGCCACGGAACCGCGGGTCGGGACTCAACACTCGCTTCGGCCCTTGGTCAGGTCGGAACCTTCCCGTTGTTCCTCTTAGTCACACATACTCACACAACGACTCCAGCCCACCGCCCTACAGCCAGCGCCTCCGAGTTGCAGCTTCGTGCCTCGTTCCTTATGGACTTACTAGTGCAACTCTGGGGGGGTGATCAGCCTCCCCTTCTGCCTCTTAGGGGCAGGTCCACCCAAACGAACCCGGGTTCTTACCAGTCAGATGGGCGGCGCTCCTTCAGCTGCTTCCTGGGCCTCGGGTTCCGTTAGTGCCCACAGGGGCCTCGCCTCGGCTCTTCGGGGCAGGCTAGTCCCTTCGGGATCACGAGGTCCGCTGGCGCCAGGTGAATCGTTTCGTTTGGCGCTCCGAGTCTCGAACCCTGGTGGCAAGGGAGGTGGCAAGGCACCGTCTCCGAATCCGCAGGAGGCCCCAGGCAATGGTGCAGGATTCTCGCTCAGAGAGTCGTGGCACCGAGGCTTTTGGTAGTAGGAAACAACTTTAGTTGCGCCTTCACCGCTCTGGTGGGTTGGGACCCAAAAGAACTGAGCGGCCCACATCACATGGAAGAGTGGTTTTGGTTTGTTATTTTAAGCCATTTTCGATTTCCTTGTCTCCCATATATGGTAACACGCCTAAGCATGTAGTCTGATTAAGTTGTTTCCGTTTACAAGAACTAGGGGGATGTAGGCACCTGGACCTTGGTGACCTTGGTCCTAGGTGACCTTGAGGTCTTCTCCCCGCACTTCTTTATGTTCTTCTTTTCCTGAGCGAGGGGTTCCTACCGCAGCGTGACCCGCCTTCTTCTTCCCCATTCTCGGGAGAACAGTGGGTATAAGTGAAAATGGCTCTCTGTTCCTCCTGGTGGTGTGGTGAAGGCGGTGGGGACGGGCTGCGTGTCAATAAAGCTACCTTGGGTACTAGGGTTGTTTAGACGCGATAAAGCCCTCTCAGCAGCGTGTGGTCTACTCTCCTTCCTCCCTTTTAGGGGCTGAAAAATAATCTCTTTGTTTGCAGGAAGATTTCCTCACGCCAAAATACTTTATCTTCTGGCACCTGTGTGTCCTCTTCCTGCCTTCCTTCTCCTCCCTCCTCCTCGTCTTCTCCTCTACCTTGTTTTGCTTGCTCTTCAGCCAAGTCACGGCAACATGGAAAACGCGGCAGCTCGAGCCCTCACTGACCCCACTCTGCACATGCTGCCTGAGGGCCTCTAAGGTGGGGAAGAGCCGGCAGCCGGCCATGCACCTGAAGCCGCTTTCTGGGGCCACCAGCCATTCGGGCGTCTTGGCCCTGGAACATCCCTCTAGAGGTGGAAGCTCTGTTGGACTCTCCGCCTCCTGCCTTTCCTCCTGGGCTTCGTTGTTCCAGCTGGAGTCACCGTCAGTCAGGAGTTCTTCTGGATACGTACAAGAGAGGCCGCGTTTTCCAGAGCTTATTTCAGAAATGGTCGGTTCTTCCATTTTTGTCTTCTTTGAGGCAGGCTCCAGTCCGTTCTCTCCCTCACACTGGACAGCCACCCCCCTTCTCCGGGGGGCAGCAGGTAGTCCTATTTTCGCGAGCCTCTCTCCTTTTGGGTGTTGGTGAGCACAAGGAGGGTTTTGTATTACCGATGGGATGGAATGGGACGGACGAGGCTGGTTGAAAGCGGGGAGAACGCTCCAACTTCTCGAGGAATCCCAGGCCACTCTCATCTTGATTGCATTGAAGTCTTTCTAGGCAAGAACGTTCTAAACATAGGTGGCATGAGTATGTGATTTCGGGAGGACTGAACACGGCCACAAGACCGTGGCTATGTAGACGTGGGGAGCACAAGCATATACACATGTGATATTCAGAATGTGGGTAGTGGCATGTTTTCGTTGAGGTGTGCACCTGGTGTCCCTGGGAAGATGAGGGTGTAGTGCGTCTACTGGAGTTTTGTATATACAGTATAATATGTATATATATTGTATATTTGGATTGCTAACTCCGACACATATGTGTCAGAGAGGAATGGAGAATACAGTCCTTTTTCTGGCCAAAGCTCCTGAATATAAGTAGTCAAAATTTTTTTTAAATTTACCAAGTGTTGATATAAGAGATGTATATTTTCCTCTTGGAGACGCCTACATTGTGTCTTGGAAGTGTGCTATCACAGAGTGTAGTGAATATAGTGTAATATTTGTTTACCTGACTCTACATCTGTCATTGCATCGAACATATTTTCATTTTAGCTGTTATAGGCTGTATGATGGGTTACCCACAAGATGCCCCTAACTTATCCCCAGAACCTGTAAAGTTATCTTATAAGGTCAAAGGACTTTGTAGATTTCTTAAATTAAAGACCTTGAGGTTAGAAGATTATTTTGGATTAGATGGGTGGATCTCTATGACCTATTTTCGACTCCTGACCTCTAGTATAACAGAATAAATTATTGGTGTTTTTAATCCACTGAACTTGTGCTAACTTGTTACAACTTTTGATAGATGATAATATGTATGTTACCTTAAGCTAAAGTCCTGCACATACTCTGGATTTACTGGGGGATTTACAAGTGGGCAGTCTCTATGTCCCCAATCTCCTTTCTTTTCTGAGGGCAGAGTTGCTTATTTGAGTCAATGGTACTGCCCACTCTTCGTGCAAAATAAGGAGCTTAGAGTACTTGAACTTCCAGTCACGTTACATGTGACTGTCATCCAATACTTCAGGTATACCCATTGTTTTGACCATCTCTGAATTCGTCATTACCAGTTTGGGTGTGTTAATCATCAAACCTGTTGACATTCAATCACAGACTTACCAACATCTCAGCTCATCTTTTGTTCCTGTGTTGTATTCCATCTTTCTGAATACATTCTGTGTTTATAAATTTTGTTTTATTTTTATACTTTTATCTGAATAACATCTTTCTTTCATCCTTATTCTTTGTGATAGGACTGTTATTTTCCTTTAGCACAGAATTTGACACTGTCATGCAGTTTCAACAATCGCTGGTGAGAAGTTCACTGCCTGACAAATCACCATTCTTTTGACATGTTGTGTGCTTCTCTCTAGTTGTTTTAAGGACTTTGTTATTAAAGTTCTGAATGTTTGTTTTAGTGTACTTGGGAGTGGATTTATTTTTGCCTTTTGTGTGGTGAGCTTCCTAATGATGTTTCCTGATTCTAAGGATTTGTTCTTCCATCATTTCTGAAAATGATCTTGACCATTATCACTTTGTGTTGTCTTACTTTCTTTGTGTTACTCTTCACGAACCTCAGCTGGATATGTCCTACTGTCACATTGTGTCCTCATTTACCATAATCCCCCCTCATACTTCCCATCTATTGATCCCTCTGATTTCTATTTGTAGGTACTTCCTTAGCTGCATCCTGCGGGTCACAAATTTTCTTTTCATCTGTGACAAATGTAATGTTTAACTCATCCCACATTTTTAAAATAATTTCTAGAATGTTATTTTTCATTTCTAAAACTACCACTTTTATGTAATCTTCTTCTTTCTTGGTAGTGTTTGAAGGTTTTACATCCTTGATAATTTTAAACATTCTTATTTACCACCCCTACAGCTCTGTTACCTCAATTGATCTTTAAAGCCAAAACTTAAGAGTTTGCTCTGTTTGCAGAATCTAACTAAGAGGTACATGATTTGTAGTTTCCTTTTTTTTTTTTTTTAAATTTTCTTAATGTTTGTTCATTTTTGGAGAGAGAATAAGTGAGACACAGAGTGTGAGCAGGGAGGGTCAGAGAGAGAGGGAGACTCAAAATCCGAAGCAGGCTTGAACACACAAACTGTGAGATCATGACCTAAGCCGAAATCAGTGGCCAAACTGACTAAGCCACCCAAGTGCCCCTGTTTTCTAGTTTTCGATTGTGAGCTCAATTTAGCAAGTCATTAAGTAGAGAAGACTGTTTAACGTAAATAACTAAGGAATCAGAGCTCTTTTATATTTTCTGTGGTCAGGTATTACTAGAAGACTACAAACTATGGTTTAATTTTATATTAATTTTTAAATTATAGGCTTAAGTGACGCCACAGCAATTGTGGATACTGTGCCTTAGATTTTACTTCTTCCCTCGATAAATGATGTTGTTTCCTGAAATGAATGCACAGACTTCTTCTGTACTGCCTATAAGTGAAAAATGATAATGATGAAATTCTACTGAGGGTACAGAAGCAGAGACCCAGACTCCCAAATAAGAGGAGGGAAAGATGATAACTGGACCCAATGTGTACCTTTCCCCTATTAGCTGAGCAGAGATGCTGAGCTGGACCTCTACAGATCTGTTCAGACTCTCACTGCCCTGAATGCTGAGACTTTAAGTGCCCTTCCTTTCTCCTTACCAGCATAAGAGCGACGGCATAAGGAAGAATTCCCAGATAAATATTCCAATTCAGAGGATGTGTGTTTTGCCTCAGAGAGCAGAGGGGTGTCTTCAAAAAAGTACTCAGGTGGTAGATCATTTGTGGGTGACTTTGAGATCCCTAGAAAATGATATAAAAGTCATAAAACTAGCTGGTTCCATTCTGTTCCTCTCCTACACTCTTCTCCCTAACCTACTCTCCCCACTGCCACTCCACCCTCAACCCATAGAAATACTTATTTTGTCCTAAACAGGTTTCCTTAGCTTGGGCAGGAAACTGGCATATTTCAGAATTCTGTTCTTCTATCTGGATCCTGCTACTAGGGCTCCTCATATCCATTCACCTGCTTAGGATATTTGCTACCACTTGCCTTCCTTCCCACTTGATACACATTGATCCTCTGCATTCCACATCTTAGAGATTTATAACCTCATATGAAACAATTGATGGGTTTTTAGTTTTGAAGAATATACTCTTTATTATCACATCAGTGTCTCTGTTTCCAAGTTAACCAAGCTCATTGCTCACTAATTGTTTAAGATTATGATCATCTCTGGGGCGCCTTGGTGGCTCAGTCAGTTATTCATCAAATTCGGCTCAGGTCATGATCTCACGGGCTGTGAGTTTCAGCACCACATCAGGCTCTGTGCTGATGCCTCAGAGCCTGGAGCCAGCTTCTGTTTCTGTGTCTCCTGCCCCTCCCTGGCTTGCACTCTGTCTCTCCCTTTCAAAATTAAATAAACATAAAAAAATGATGACCATCTCTTATGAATGTGTCTGGTATGTGTATTTTGCGCGTATTGTAGCAAACTGTGGTGATGGATGCAATGTGATTTGTGTGCATATGTTCCTTAACATGTTGCTTAAAACAGTACAGAGGCTTAATATATGATTGATTTCGTGTTTTTGAATCTGAATATGGGGTGAATTTTGTGTGAGTGAGAATGGTAGGTATGCTTTGTGTCTGTTTCAGTTCAGCTAATACCCA
The DNA here is from genome assembly GCF_008692635.1 of Crocuta crocuta. NCBI lineage: Eukaryota > Metazoa > Chordata > Mammalia > Carnivora > Hyaenidae > Crocuta > Crocuta crocuta. The sequence goes on from NW_027533170.1 coordinate 353,015, forward strand.
TGTGTGTAGTCCACATGTCCCATGATTACAGATTTGAGTGTGTATATGTTGTTATGATTTAGGTGTCCAAGGTAATTATTAGAAATATTCTCCTTAAGACTAACAGAATTAGTGTATTTGTGAAATCCAAGGAAGAGCATTGGAGGTTGTAACAATAAAAAATTGTAAGAGAAAGAGTATATTAGCTTCAAGATCCAAAGCAAACGGGGGTACAGACCAGATGTGAAAGGGTAAGTGTACAGTGACATGTGACTGCGTTAGAAAAAAACAAGTATAAAATACTGAGGTCTAAGGGATGAAGATAAAGTCTGAAAACTACCATCTAGCAATTTAACTCAAGCATGTGCCAAACAGAAATAAGTCCAGATAACAAAATACATGCAATAGAATATCTAGAACATTACTTTTTAGAGTAGCCCCATATTAAAAGCAACCCAAGTACTCAGAAATGTATAATCAATAAAGAAATTATTTACATTCATAAAATCTGTGTGTATAAAATCAACTACACACATAGATTAATCTCACAAATAGAATGATGAGTGAATAAAATTAGACACAGACTACAAATTGTGCACTACTATTTACATGAAATTTTAAAAAACAGGGATAACTAATCTAGGGTTTTAGAAGTCAGAGAAACTATCACTGCTTGTACGGTACGGACAAAAATATGGCATAGAGAATTTACATGCATGTGGAAAATTATAAGGAAATGAATGATGAGGGTAAAGAGGGATAAGTGTGAGAACACTGGCTAGAACTATACAAGAAAGGGATGGGTCTTGGGCTGGATGTCTGAACTCTACCTCAAGTCCAGATCTCGACTTGATCCTCCTTCTTTTGGCCTGTTTCAAGCAATGAGTAATTTCCTACCTTCCTGGTAACAAAAATGCTTTTGCAGGTTCATACTGACATGCGCTTCCACATTTGGCTCGTCAAATTCTCATACCCAGACACTCTCCCACACATGTCCTCAAATAAAGCACTGATCTCCACTGATCTTTTGGGGCTTATTCTAGTCCTTTTAAGTATTTTCCCTTGCAACTGATGGCTTCCACTGTTGATCACGGAAGAAGATGAAGACACATTTAGAGTTTCACTCTATACCAGGCAGCCTTGTATCAACTAATGGCAGAATCACCCAGTGTATCTCTGGCCTCTGCCTAGACCCCAATGTGTTCAATACACTCTCTGTACGAGCAGCAGCGACTGTGTTTTCTGAAGACTTGCCGGAGGAGCAATCTGAAGAAGAATCTCCCCCTGCTGTCTGGTCTTGAGTTGGGGGCATTCCCTGGTGTCCATGCTGCAGAACTTGCAAATTCAGATTTGATGAGAAATTACCTAAAAATGACAGAGATGTGGTCCAGGTTTGGTATCTGTACATTTACCCATCCATTAAACAAACAAGAGGAGTCTACTACATGACATGTTTTGTGAACAAATATGGCCTCCATTTTCATGGATAACACAATATGGTTCATTGATTGTATTTATATCATGATTACTGATTGGCTTTATAGAAGGGTTCTCTTTGTAAATGGAGCAGAGACTGCAAGCTGTGTCCTTTTGACCTGGACATACTACTAGATTATATTTATCAACTTCTCTTGGGGTAGTTCCGACCATGTGATGATGTTTATGACAACGGAAATGAGTGGATATGACATGTGCCACTTCCCTAGCCAGAACCATAAAGACCTCCTCTGTGTGTCTCTGTGCTCTTTCCTTTTCTAGTTGATGAGAATGTTGATAACCCAGGGTCTATTTGTTTTTTGTTTTTTTTTTAAAATATTTTTATTTATTTATAGGAGAGAGAGAGATACACACAGCATGAGCAGGGGAGGGTCAGAGAGAGAGGGAGATACAGACTCTGAAATAGGCTCCACGCTCAGAGCTGGCAGTCAGCACCGAGCCCGACGCAGGGCTCGAACTCACAAACCGCAAGATCATGACCTAAGCGAAAGTCAGAGGCTTAACCGACGAAGCCATCCAGGAGCCCCACCCAGGGTCTATTTGAAAGCTGCATGTTAACGACAGCACAGTTTCCATCAGCCCAGGAGGCCTGATCCATTCCTTCTCATATATGCTGAATTATGAAAGAAGCAAGAAATAGATTCCTTTGTGTATGAGTCACAAAAGCCAAAACTACTCTAACCCATGAAGCAGAGATGTAACGTGTTCTTCAGAGGCAAATAATTGGACCTGGCACACAGTAAGTGAACCATTTTATACTAATATCTACCTTTTGCTGGTTTATTTACATTCTACATGTGTGTATATGTGAACACATGATTGTGAGTGCATGTTTTACAGCTCTCATAGTTCACACTTCATCTCTCCACATGTGCTCATTTTGTAGTCGGCAGACATGCAGACAGACTCCTTTTCTAGCCCTCTCTCCCCACAGACCACAAACACTGTTGGCAAGTGCCAAGTTCTCTTCCAGAGTAGGAGCTACCACTTGGAACCTCCAGGAAGTTCCCCTCCCCGGAACAATGGTCTTCCCTCACAGAAGCTGCTTCTTTACTGTTAATCTCCCCAGTAACCAGAACTATTTCAGTTTCCCATCTTTTTTAAAAAAAACACAAGAAGTTTGTGTTCAAAGAAGTTACCTGTTTACTGTTAATCTCCATAGTAACCAGAAGTACTTCAGTTTCCCATTTAAAATAAAAAAACCACAACGTTTTCCACATTTCAACCATTATGGTTAAACAGTGGTATGTGTATTCTGCCTTTTTCTTGCGTGTCACATAGGAGCCCTACATTTACATTTTCATAGTCTGAGGGCTGAAGAAATAAATTCCGACTTTATATTCTCATCCCTGTACAACCAGTTTTAAGTGATTTCTTTGTTGACTCACCTCTATGAGCCACATTTTCTTCCCCATTAATAGGATAAAGGACAATTAGAAGACTCCTAATAACATCCTGTACTTACTCATTGTCCTTAGGGAAAAATCAAACAAAGGAAAAAATACTTTTTTAAGAAGAACTGCACTACTCAACCACTATGCCTGTGTCACAGTGAGTGACATGGTGTAACTAGTACAGGTCCTAAGCTGCAGAGAAAAAGACTTGGTCATTTGAACTGTCTTTACTCAGATGACATGTTGCTTCAGAAAAAAATCAGCATATATACATCCCTCCCCCAGCCATCCGTCCTCCTCTACCTTACCACAGCTAGCGATCCTCTCACCCTCTTTACTTTTTTTCAGTTTATTTACTTGTATTAAGAGAGAGAAAGAGGTGGAGAGAAGGGAAGATAGAATCCCAAGAAGCCTCAGCACTGTTAGCACATGCCCGACGTGGGGCTCGATTTCATGAACCGTGAGATGATGACCTGAGCCCAAATCAAGAGATGGACACCTCACCAACTGAGCCACCCAGGTGCCCCTCTCCCTTTTCCATGTTACCCAATGCTCAGGAAGATGCTTAACACATACCTCTTGACTTCTTGACACTTTGGGTGGAGCATGTGCTTTCCAGATGTTTCCTTTTTTGTTTTCGCTTCATGGATCCACTCTTCGGAGTGACTCCGATCAATATCTTTCTCTCTGAAATTCTGTTCTCAGAGAATCAGTACATAAAAGCAAAGAATCAAATCAGTACAGTCAAGAACAGCAACCCACAGGTGAAGTTATGTCCTCACTGAATCACTCTCCTGACCAGCGCTCAGGATACCAGTAGGCCTATTATGATGTCAGTCAGCATCAGTGTTCTGTGACCTATGGATTACATCACTGCGCCCCAGGGACCCAGCTGGTACTCACAGGACTGAAGGAGTGCCATGACCCACTGACTAGAGTGATTGCTTTCACCCATTGGAAACCCTGTCATTGACTTGAATTTGTATACCTTGCACATGGTATCAAAACTAGAGATGACTTGAATCAAATAAAGAACATCGTTTTATGTGTCTACAGTAACCATATTACTAAATCTCCAACGGGAAAGATAAAATAGCACCTTAGAGAGCTAGCCCTGAATGGTAGAAGAGAGTTGACGTTAGATCTTGTCATCAGCACTATTTAACTTATGTGAAACAGTTAAACGTGAAGCATACATGGGTATATAAGTGTGGATTTGAGAACAATACATACTTCTAGACAACCCTAAAATATATTGACTTTCCCCCACTACTGGGAACAATCTCATGTATGTTTACAACAAGCCACTGTGTCTTTTGCTACTCTTTTCCTAATTATTTCCCCCAGAGGTTTGGGGAAAGTAAAACCCTTGGATTACGCTGACATTCCTGGACCACATAATGAAGCTTGTTCTTCTCAAACATGAAGGTCTCATTCTACAGGCTTCTGTTCCAAGCCCCAGTCTGTGTCCTCTGGAAAGAACTGGGCTCTTTACAGGGTTTTAACTCTGTGGTCAGCTCCATCCTATCTCCCATCAACGATGGCATAGACTCCTTCCATTAAGGGAAATCCGTATTTACCTCCACGTCAACAGCTGGGCCTGAACCAGGCCATAAACTACGGTTTCCTTCAGTCTTCTCTGACCCCAGTAGGTGCTGCCTCTGCACATTCCCCTCACTTACCAGGGACTCAGCCTCCTATAGCCACTGAATGGCAGGCACATTTATCAAGAAATGCTCAGCCTTGGCAGCTATCACAAAAGGTGAAAGGAAAAATTAGATACTATTTTACATGTACCATATTGGTAAAAAAAATAGATCAAACCATACAAATGAGTATAAAGATCGGGGTAAAAAAAAAAAAAGGCATCCTCATGATCTAAAATGACTGAAGTAGCCACATTTAAGAACAATTAGCCAACATTTTGTAAAATGAAATAAGCATATAATCCACGAGCCTACAATTTCATTCCATAAAGAGGTGATACACATGGCGTTATTTATACTAGCAGGGAGATGTAATTTTAGTTTAGCTTAGTTTCCATCTCAAGAGGAAAGGGCGAGCAAAGTATGATAGGTGCATACGACAAAATTCATTTCCCAGGGTTGAAGTCTTGTCCCTTAAAAATCTATGACTACAGGGAAGAATGTCAGGAAGTGACTGGTGATCAGAGATAAAAATAAAATATAATGCAATGAAATAATCACAAGTAGTTCCTTGAACAGGCTAGTGACTACGGAGAATTATGAACTGAATAGTCAATACTTTTCAGAAGGAAAAAAAAAAAGAATACTTTCCCCTAAAAGTAAAACGTCTCAGATTATGTCTAGATCCAATTCAAAACAATACATTGTCCTGAAGATCTTTTACTGTATTAGTTTCCTTTTGCTGCTATAGCAAATTACCACAAACCTAGGGGCTTAAAATACAAATGTATTATCCTACAGTTCTGGAAGTCAGGAGTTCAATATGGGCCTTACAACTTGAAATCAAGGTTTTGACAAGATCGGTTTCTTGTGGAGGCTCTAGGGGAGAATCTGCTCTATCTTTTTTTCTAAGCTCACAGTTTGCCTGAATTCTTTGGATCCAGCTCCCTCCCTTCATCTTCAAAACACACCACTTCAGGGGCACCTGGATGACTCAGTTTCTTAAGCCTCTGACTTCAGTTCAGGTCATGATCTTGCAGTCTGTGAGTTCGAATCCCACATAGGGATCTGTGCTGACAGCTCAGAGCTTGGAGCCTGCTTTGGGTTCTGTGTCTCCCTCTGTCTTTGCCCCTCCCCTGCTTGTGCTCTGTCTCTCCCAAAAATAAATAAACATTAAAAAACAGAAAACAAAAAACATAAGACTTCAGTATCTGTTTCCACTGTCTCATTTCTGTTCTATCATTCTCCCACCTCCCATACCAATGATTCTTGTGAGAACATGAATCCCACACAGTTTATACAGAATTACCTTTCTATTTCAAAATTATTAACTTAATCCCTTCTACAAAGGCTCTATTGACACTTAGAGTAACACATTCAGAGGTTCTAGGGGTTGGGTATGTGTGTGTATGTGTGTGTGTGTGTGGGGTTGACATGTTCTTCAAGGGGCAGAGAGAGTGAACATTTCAGCTACCACAGCCAGACAAAATCAAAGCATGTGAGAGTCCATTCACCTACAGGACAGGAGTGGGGTGGGAACTATATAAAAAGATAGTTTTATCATACTGTTTCCTATGAGTATTTAAGATTAAGAATTAAATTCCTATTTAAGAATTTTTGAGGTCCCATTGTATTACATATACAAAAAAATACTAAGCGTATGCTAAAAGTTAAAGAAAATAATGCAAATCCCGGGAAAGTAGTTTTCAAACTGGGTAATTCCTTTAGCATTCCTTTCTCTGAGTACTTCCTCTTTTTAAAGTACTTCTCTTAATAATAAGTAATAACATCCTTCAAAGTTTCTAAGTTTTAAAGGAGTATAATAGTCTGAAAAAAACACTTTCATGTGAGTGTACTCTGAAAAATACAAGACAGAATTTATGTGATAATGGATTAGAGAATACTTATGTAGGATTTCAACTGAAAATAATCCATGAAAGCACAGCAAATACATTCAGTAACATTACTAATCTACTTAATCTGGTACATGATCCAAGGAGAGTGAAATGCATATAATTATGTAACTGCCAACCCCATGATGCACCTGTCCTGAAGACACTCTGACGGGTCAACACTGTTGGTTTGTTTCTTTGTTTGCTTACATAGGCCCTCTACCATTTAATAGTAATTCAACCCATGGCACAAATTCTTCTAAATGGACAGCCAGAATTAGACAGAGTTGGGCGAGTTGCTTCTAAACTGCCTCCTACTAAACTTTTATAGGAAAAAAAGATCTTCAAGAAGTAAGATGTCCATCAAAATGGAAACCCTATAAGAGTTGGATCTATTATCTACGTTCTTTTTAAAAAAAGTTTTAATGTTTATTTATTTTTGAGCAAGCGAGAGACAGAGCATAAGTAGGGAGGGCCCGTGAGGGAGCGAGACACAGAATCTGAAGGAGGCTCCAGGCTCTGAGCTATCAGCACAGAGCTGGATGTGGAGCTCAAACTCAGGAACCATGCGATCATAATCTGAGCTGAATGCAGTTGCATAACCAACTGAGCCACCCAGGTTACCCTGTGACCTACTGTCTTGACTGCTATAATTCTAGTATCAGCAATAGTAGTAGACATTTGAGATTTATCGAACAAAAATATATATAAACCTATACATGAATAAAGATGAATGGATTCAGATAATGAGAAGAGTGTGAAGCTTTTCTCTGGCTTTAATTACCTAACTTATATTAGCTGATGAAACAATGTTTCTTGTAATTAAACATATCTATTCTAACAAAGAATATTTTAGCTTTCAAACTCATTTACATACATAATTTCTTCTCACAAAAGAATGGATCAGACTCATCATTTATAAAAAGGAAAGGTTACGGAAGCTTCAGAAAGTTAAGGAATCTGCTTGGTCATAGGCCTATGTGAGTAGGAAAAAAGTCTTTCTGCTAAATAAACATGAAACTAAATTGGTCTCTCCTTAAACTAAGAGAAGGTGTATTTTGTTTTGAATGCTGCTCTTAATACACGATAAGCTTACTAGAGCCATTACTCAGCAGGTTAATAAATCAGGGGAAATTCTGACTGAATGAACCAGTGACAGGAGTTTTAACAATGCTTATCTTTTTAACATGCCCAAAAAGCAGAATTTGTAGAGGTCAAAGACACTGCTTAGAATAACACTCCCTTCACACCAGCTCTCAAGGGAAGCTTAACTAATAAATGTCACACCCTACTTTTAACAAGCCTTCCCAAGGATGCAAAGCTATCCAAGAAAAAGAGTGAGGGTGAGTACTAGGAAGAAAAAGAGAAAAGGAAAAGAAGGCTGTTAAGTCAGCCTCTTCAATTTTTATCTTTTGGAGCACCTTTGCCTCTACCAAGGGTGAAAGGCAAAATGAAGATCAGAGGATTGAATACGCAAATTAAATGTGAGAGAGGGCTGATATCTCCAGGTTGGAGTTTGAATCCCAAATCTGTCACTTGGTGTTTATTGGAGGTTGGGGAAGCTAACTGAACTTCCTGTGATCCATTTTCTTCACATTAACTTGGTGCCAATCTTATCGAGATGAACATTATGTGATAAAAGTATTTTTTAAGGTTATATTTTATTTATTTGGGGGGGGAGAGAGAGAGCAAGCAAGCAGGGGAGGGGCAGAGAGACAGGGAAAGAGAATATCAAACAGCCTCTGTCAGCACAGAGCCCGATGTGGGGCTGGAAATCATGAACCCTGAGATCATGACCTGACCCAATGATCAAGAAGAGGCAGAAGCTCAATCAACTCAAGCACCCAGACGCCCAGTGATAAAAGACTTAATACACTTCTTGGATGATTGTTAACACTCAATAAATATGGGTCATGAGTTGACCGTATGCTGACTGTTTTCACATAAGATGGGTGTACACAATTACAAATCTAAGACAATGTGTCACGTTTAGCACCGAAAATCCAGCAAATGCACACTGAAGACATTTGAAATAGCTAATTTACTTTCAGTATTTATTCTGTTTAAATATTTTCACATCCTACTTAATTTTAATGATGCTAGTCATATAAGTCAATTTCCCTTCTCTGTTCTCTGTTATTAGTCCAAAATGGCAATTCTCATTTGCCTTTGAAAATCTGATGAAAGTACTGCTTTTCTAAAATTCTCTTGAAAACTGGCATTGTGCTGCTTTCATGAATCTGTTTCCATTTTCATTTAAATGCACTTGACAATGGGTGCTCTGACATGTCAGATGCAAAAAACTATAAGTTGTCTGGCAATGGCTGTCTTTTACTACCTGTGGTGATAAAAACATTTCTTCCTATGGTGATAAAAGGATATTTAACATTTCATGTTGTCAAATTACCTGTAGTTAAGTTCCTTTATGGGAAATTGCATAATAGGAAAAAGTAATGTTCTATAAGTTTTTTAATAAACTAACTGAATCACCTCAGGAGAAAGTGGTTACTAACCAACAGGTGGTTTGCAAACATAAATCTTTTACCAGAGACATCACTGCTAACTGCCTGGTGCCAACATTTGCGATTTCTTTGGGGATCGATTTTCTTTTATTTATTTTATTTTTTAAACTAGGATTAAAAGTAATTTTTGTTTATACAATTTATTATTGTACATCCATATTAAAGTGTCCGTAGGTTTTGCTCACAAGAATCACTTTTAAGAAGAGGGTGATCTATCTTTAACTGCTACAATTTCCTCATAATTTTCTATTATCATTTTAAATGTATCTTGACATTTATTTTCAAGGCAAAAACAAAGCTGAACCAGTGAAATGCATTTCAGGATAGGGACAAATGAGAAACATGAGATAATGATAAACTCCAAATTATTTCATAGAGGAAATATTCTGGAACATATTATAAATGGACTTAAATATATACTTGGTTCGGGAAAGTCTTAAGTAAATGTAACCTGAATACACTTTAAAAGAAAAAATAGAAATTAAAAACAAACTTATTTTTATAACCAGTCCAAGGAAATTCAAATATCCATTTAAATATTAGGCTAGTACAAAACAAAAAGAAAATAAATTTAGACAGAAATGTTCACAGAGTTCACTAATCAATCATCACATGTACATTCTTCCCCTAAAACAACAATTTTGAATGCTACTCTTTCTACCTCTTGCTTGCTTCCCATAAAAAATGAAGGGGAAGCACAATTGTTTTCCACTTTTAAAGAAACAGATTCTGGATCTGAGGTTCATTTTGAGGACAAAGTGCAGTTTTGCTTTTCAGAGACAGTTGTTCATTGTAATTTTTTTTAGAGCTTTTGGATCCAGAGAAAGAATGGGAAAGCACAGATTCAAACTTCCTGGCTTCAGGACATGAAGAATTTTTGCCATTTCTTATAACCCAACAGGTTTCAAGGATATCTTTTTCAGGTAACACTCTTTGGGGCCTTATTGTTCCTTAACTGCAGAAGGGCAACCACTCTCTTTCTTTCATAATGAAAACTGACTTTCCCAATGAAGAAGCCATTACTACTATCAAATCGTCATCCTCAGACATGGAAGATTGTAAAAACTTTTCTTCTTCATATAATTATTCCCCATCACTCCCTACTACCATGAGGGCTATGAGATCTTCTTTTAAAATTTTTGGGGCGCCTGGGTGGCTTAGTTGGTTAAGCGTCCGACTTTCACTTAGGTCATGATCTCGCGGTTCGTGGGTTCGAGCCCCGCGTCGGGCTCTGTGCTGACTGCCAGCTCAGAGCCTGGAGCCTGTTTCAGTCTGTGACTCCCTCTCTCTCTGGCCCTCCCCTGCTCACGCTGTCTCTCTCTCTCTCCTAGAAATAAATAAAACATTAAAAAAAAACTAAAAAAATTTTTTTTATTTCACTCAATGTTTTTATTTGGGGGGGTAAGCAGATATATTCTAGAGGAACTACACAATCTTTTTCAGAAGACTTTCACGGAAAATTAGAAATGTGCACTGAGTTGGGCTCAAGCTCTACCTTGGCTATTTTTTTTCCTTAAAATGATTTACTGGTTTCTTTGTCAATATTCTGGTTTCTTTTCATTTTCTGTCACTGATAATAATTACTTGACACCATCACTTACTTGTATCATAATCATGATGATTAATTTGCCTCAACACTGTGAGAGGGGGAAAAAATCAGACAACTCCGTTTGTATATATATCAGGTTGGTGTTACATTTGTAAATAAACTTAGGGATAATTGATATCATTTTGGTGTTAACTCTGCATATCCCAAAATGCTGAGAGCACTGTGATTTTTTCAAGTCTCCCTTTGGCTTTTTGTTTCTTCAAACAATTTTATTTTTTTTGACCTAACTCACTCTAGTTAAGCCTATTCGAAGTTATTTTATTTTACTTTGTCATTTTAAATGGGGTATATTTTTCAGTATGTTCTCTGGGGAGATACTTTTACATGTGAAGATGATTGATTTATGTTAATTTTATGTATAGGTAAGCCCACAATTCTTCCTCTTTAAACATACTTAACTTTGTAATTGTATTAGTTAACACTTCAAATAAAATTTAAGTAGTAAAGATATTAGTGAACATTTTTGTATTTTTTATAATAGGAGGAATATCTCATTTCCCCCCCTAAATTGTGGGATTTTAAGTCAAGATAAAGATTTTATCATGTTAACGAAGTACTAACCAATTTTTATTTAATCATTTGATAATCAAGAAAAGATGTTAAATTTTATGACACACGTTTTCAGCATCTATGGAGATTTATCATGTGGGGTTTATCTTTGGACATAATGGTGAATTTTACTACTATCATTAATATTGAATAATACCTACCTTCTTGCAATAAATCCCACCCTGGCAGAGCTTCTTTACCGTTTCTCTTAGTTCACATATGTTCTTGGGTTATATCCTTCTGCAATTCAAGTTCTCTGTTGAATTGTTTTTTTCATCAACTATATTATTTTTCAGATTTAGTAACAGATTTTAAGGTCTTATTTTTCTTGATTCATATTTTTGTTATCATCCCCCATATTGATTTTCCCTCTTCCTATAAATGAATATTAACTGATTAAAATGGTCTATTTTATTGCCTTTTTCAGTAATGGGCAAGATGGCGGAGAAGTAGGGAGCTCCGTACGTTGCACTCGCTCCCATACCTCACACGGAAAAGATCTGAAGCCATAGGAAACCTTATGGAACCCAAGAGATTGGAAAAAAAAGGACGCAGAATCCACTGAGAAAGCCTTCTAACGTGACTAAGAACTGGGGAAGATAAAATCGGGCTGGCATTGGACACTCCAGGGATGGGGGAGATCCCTCTCTGTGGGGAGTGACAGGGGAAAAAGAGAGATTCTGAAACAGAAAAACCTCCATTTGGGGCACAGAAAGACCGTGCTCGCCAAATACCTGCGCGGCAGGCACCCATGCGCCAACTCGTCCCGGAGACACTGCACACGAGGATCGCTTCTTTGTGCCCCTGGCTGGCTGGACTCCTAGAGAAGCTGCACGCCTGTTGCGCCATTGTGCCCCTGGCTGGCTGGAACTCTAGAGGCAAGACAAAGAGCTTAAAACTGGGAGATTTGCCCGCGAGTTCGTATTTTGGGGGAGGAGACACAGAGGGACTTGGTTTCCCTCTCCCGAGCAGGCTCGGTGCGCCCAGCAGGCAAGCTCCCTCCCAACACCCCCCATGCTCACCAGCCCGACCCGGGGGAGAAGGGAGCAGCGATTCTGGCTCCATCCCCAGAGCTAGGCAGGAGGCTTGGAATTGCCCCGAAGGGAACGCCTGCGAAGTTGTGTCTATGGCAATTTCAGTGGGGTGTATGGACTGGGATTTGGAGGCTGGGACTGGCCAGGGTTGAAGGGCGCAACCAACTTTGGCTGCCCCCTGGAAGGGGAGTTGACACGCCCAAAAATCGGGGTCCAGTGCTTGGTTCAGGAAGGGACTGGAGCTCTGCCACTTTCCTCCACACAACCACCAAGGCTGAACTCCCACCTGATGCATTAGATCACACCATGCCGATCCCTGCTTGAAAGCTGCCCTCCTCCTTATATTTTTTTTACTTATTTTTTTATTTTTATTTTTATTTTTATTATTTTTTTCTTTATTGTTTTCCTTTTTTTCACCAGAACACTGACCTGATTAACTCTGGTCACCGGCTTGCTTAAACAATCACATTTAGTCCATTCTGTAGATGTAAATTCTACACCTACCGATCTTTTCATGTCTTTCTCTCAGGAGTAATCAGACTATACAGTTTCTCTGGATAACACCAGCATCCTTTTCTCACCTATCCAACCATATTCCACCCTTTAGCTCTTTGAAAAAAGCTTCTTATCCCTTCTGCCTGTTCATTCTATTTCCAATTTTGTCTCATCCCTGCCCCTTCTTCTCTCTCTGACTCTATGCTCTTCAACCAGCACTACATACATCCGGCTATTTAATTGTAGCTGGGAAATCCGGTTATATGCTTTAAACCGTTCTTTGTCCATTGGTTTTCTTCTTTTTTCCTTTTCTTCTTTTTGACCTTTTTATGTATTGTTTTATTTTCTACTATTCGCCTTTCCTCCTCCGTCTTTTCTCTTAACTTTTTCGTTTTCCTTCTTGGTTTACATGTTAGTTGGATTTGTCTGTGCGTTTGTGTGCCTCTGCTCCCTGTGTGTCTGGCTCTCTGTTTTCTTCTCCAGGGCTACCTCAAGAAACAAGCCAAAGTACACATGGTGGAGAGTCCCAAATATCACTACGAGTAGGAAAAGAAAATAACCAAGGTCTAAACAAGAGAGACTAAGAGATACCACTCAAAAAACACTCTCTGAAAGGATAGGCCCTGGACAGTCAAAGAGTCTTCTTGGATACAGCAGCGCTCACAGGTGCAGAGAGCATAACAAGTCTTTAAAACTGACAAGAGCCAGAAAGCTAACTAAAATGATGAAACGAAAGAGCTCTCCTCCGACGAAATTCCAAGAAGAAAGCACAACTAACGAACAGCTCAAAACAAATATAAGCAGCATAACCGAACAAGATTTTAGAACAATAATCATAAAATTAATAACTGGGCTGGAAAAAGCATAGGGGACATCAAAGAAACTATGGCTACAAGCAACATGGAGAATAAAAATAGGCATGACGAATTAAAAAAATGTGGTAAATTAGATACATAATAAATAGAGGCCTCCAATGCACAGAATGAATACGCAGAAAGGAGATTAAGTGATTTAGAAGACACCATTATAGAAAAACAAGAAGCTGACAAAAAAAGAGACAAACTGATCCAAGAACAGGAAAGAAGATTTCGAGAGAACAAATTATACCAGAAAACTTCCGCAACCTGGGGAAGGAAGTAAATGTTGAAATACAAGAGGCTCAGAGGACTCCCCTCAGACGTAACTTGAATGGATCTTCTGCACGGCATATCATAGTGAAACTAGCAAAGTATAAGGACAAAGAGAGAATTTTAAAAGCAGCTAGGGAGAAAAGGGCCCTAACATACAAAGGGAAACCTATCAGAGTGGTGACAGACCTATCTACTGAAACGTGGCAGGCCAGAAAGGAATGGCAGGAGATCTTCAATGTGATGAACAAAAAATATGCAGCCAAGTATCCTCTATCCAGTAAGCCTGTCATTCAAAATACAAGGAGAGATAAAAGTCTTTCCAAATAAACAGAAATTAAAAGAATTTGTCACCACTAAGCCAGCCCTACAAGAAATCCAGAGGGGGACTCTCTGAAGGAAATGTTGCAAGGAACAATGATACCAGGGACACCACCACAAACATGAACCCCACAAAGGACAAAAAGGTTCTAAACCCACATATCTCAATAATAACACTGAATTTAAATGGACTAAATGCTTCAATCAAAAGATATAGGGTAGTAAAATGAATAAAAAAATAAAATTCATCTATACGCGATCTACAAGAAACTCCTCTTAGACCGGAAGATACCTTCAGATTAAAAGTAAGGGGATGGAGAAAAATATATCATGCTACTGGAAATCAAAAGAAAGCTGGAGTGGCTATACTTTTATCAGACAAACTGGACTTTAAATTAAAGACAATAACAAGAGACGAAGAAGGGTACTACATAATAATTACAGGGTCTATCCATCAGGAAGAACTAACCATCATAAATGTCTATGCACTGAATATGGGAGCACCTACATATTTAAAACAATTAATCACAAACAAAACAAGCTTATAGATAAGAATGTGCTAATAGCAGGGGACTTTAATACTCCGATTACAGCAATGGATAGGTCAAACAGACAGAAAATCACTAAAGAAATAATGGACTTGAAAGACACATTGGACCTGATGGATCTGACAGATATATTCAGAACTCTACATCCTGAGGCCAGGGATTTCAATTTCTTCTCAAGTGCGCATGGCACATTCTCCAAGATAGATCACATACTGGGACATAAAGCAGCCCTCAATAAATATAAAAGAATTGAGATCCTACCATGCACATTCTCAGATCATAATGCTTTGAAACCTGAAAGCAATCACAGGAAGAAGTCTGGAAAATCTCCAAAAACATGGAGGTTAAAAACCACCCTACTTAAGAATGAATGGGCCAGTCAGGCAATTAGAAATTAAAAAATATATGGAAACAAATGAAAATGAAAACACAACAATCCAAAATCTATGGGATGCGGCAAAGGCAGTCCTAAGAGGAAAGTACACTGCTCTACAGGCCTATTTCAAGAGATTAGAAAAAGTGCAAGTNAAACGGGTACAGCCCCTCTGGAAAACAGTGTGGAGGTTCCTCAAAAAGTTAACACTAGAACTCCCCTAGGACCCAGCAATAGCACTGCTAGGAATTTACCCAAGGGATATAGAAATGCTGATGCATAGGAGAACATGTACCCCAATGTTCATAGCAGCACTCTCAACAATAGCCAAAACATGGAAAGAGCCTAAGTGTCCATCAATGGATGAATGGATCAAGAAGATGTGGTTTATCTATACGATGGAATACTACATGGCAATGAGAAACAATGAAATCTGGCCATGTGTAGCAACCTGGATGGACCTTGAGGGTGTTATGCTGAGCAAACTAAGTCAGGCAGAGGACAAATATCATATGTTTGTACATATAGGAGGATTAGGAGGAACTTAACGGAGGACCATGGGGGAGAAGAAGGTGGGAAATGGTGGGGGAAAGGGAGAGAGGCAAACCATGAGAGACTCTTGAATGCTGAGAAAAAACTAGGAATGATGGATGTGGGGGCGGGGGGAGATGGGCACAGAGAGGGGCACTTTTGGGGATGAGCACTGGGTGTTATATGGAAACCAACTTGACAATAAACTATTTGCAAAAAAAAAAAATTTATTTTGGTAAGTTTCAGTATATGAAGATACTTAGATAGATCTTTAACCACACATTTTTACCCTGACCACACTTGATAATATTTTCTGCATTGTAACATAATTTGTTATATGGAAGCAATGAAATCATTTATTGGCAAAGGAAAATGAATCAAGACAAATAAAGTGAGAAAATGATCTTGAAGCCATCATATAATGATAGGTATTGTTTTTCTAAATTTATTTATTCATTTGGGAGAGAGAGAGAGCAGGAGCAGGGGAAGGGCAGAGAGAGGGAAAGAGAGACAGAATCTCAAGCAGGTTCCACACTGTCAGCACAGAGCCAGACAGGGGACTTGAACTCACAAAGCTAGAGATCATGACCTGAACTGAAATCCAGTTTCAGATGCTTAAGCGACTGAGCTACCCAGGCTCCCAAGCAATGGGTATTCCTAAAACAAAGCTCCCATCTCAGGCTAAAGAAAGACCAAGAATAATATAACTACTGGCTACTTAACAAGAATATGTAACTCGGTGAGACTTTCTGGACTTACTTTTCTTCTGTCGCACTTGCCCATTTTGATTATAGCTTCTACCTCCCAGCACTTCCAAGTATGAAGAAGTGATTACACATGATGCATGTCTGGAAAGATATTTAAGGATCATAGAAACGTAGCCCATAATAATCATCACATCCTTCAAGATGAAAGCATTTTCCTGATTCTTGGGCCAGGACTGCAACTGAATTTCAGGACCCAGCACTCCCTTTCCCTCAGAAAGATGGAGCTGTCAGCACCTCTGACAGGACTCTGTATCTAATACTCGGCTGACCTTGTGGTGTGCAGAGGATTTACAACACAGGGTGAGTGGGGGAAGGAGCCAGCATCTCTGTGATTTGGTGCGGTGTCAAATAAAGTGGGAGAAAGCCTGCTCGGTCAGGATCTCAGGGAGACTTTAATCCTCACTAGACCAGAGCTGAAGTTTATATGACAAGCAGATGTGAAATCTGCTCTGGGAATTTAGCCACCAGGGGCTCTGGAAAGGGAAAATAAAGGCCCACTGATATGCGAGATGTAATAGTGAGCCCAACAGGTTCATTCAATTCTAGCTGGTTTACAGTAACTGATGTGCTATGATCTGCTGATCTGGCCTTTCTCTTTTTAACCATGTTCTTCCAATTTTTTAAAGTTAGGCTCAAGTCCAGATGCCTCAGTCAAGTTTTCCCTGATGGCATCAACACTATTCTTTTTTTTTTCTTTTGAGTATTTATATTTTGAGAGAGAGTGTGTGCACAACTGGGGAGGGGCAGAGAGAGGGGGAGGGACAGAGGTTCCTAAGAAGGCTCCTCTATGATGACAGCAGAGAGCACAATGTGGGGCTTGAACCCATGAACCATGAGATCATGACCTGGGCTGAAATCATATTCTTAACCAAGTGACCCACTCAGGCACCCATATTCTTTTCTTTTCTGAATATCACCCCCTACAGTCAATCCACAATTTTAAAATATAAATTATTTTTTAAAATATTTTTTAAATATTATTTAAATATATATATTTATTATTTTACTCCATTCTGTTTAAAATATTTAAAAACATATATATATTTTATATTTTATATATATATTTTTTACTCCATTCTGTTCTGTTGCTGAATCAATTACTTTGTAGATTAGAAAACCAAAACGAAATACATATGGATGATTTAATATGATGCTGTGGGCAGCGCGACTGGACAAGCCCTGTGTAGTCATTTGGATCCGAAGGATGCTGAATACAATGCTAGGAACCTACCCTCCGACTTTCAGTAAAACTGGGTATTGCTGCCTATATTGAAAGGTAGGTGTAATTTGTCAATTTGGAATGAAGCATTACTGTAGATAAATGTAATCCTTGTGAACTTGGAAGACAAATTCAGTGGAGCTAAATTTGTTTTTCCTTTTTTTTTTTCTTTTTACCAGATTTGAAGTTTGTTTAACTATATAGAGGTGTGGCTGGGTGGCTTAGTCAGTTAGGTGTCCAACTTCAGCTCAGGTCATGATCTCGTGGTTGGTAGGTTTGAGCCCCATGTCAGGGTCTATGCTGACAGTTCAGAGCCTGGAGTCTGCTTTGGATTCTGTGTCTCCTTCTCTCTCTGCCCTCCCCCACTTGTGTTCTGTCTCTCTCTCTCAATAATAAATAAACACACACAAAAAAATTTAACTATGCAGAAAAGGTGAAAAGCAGAGGAAAAGAAGGAAATAGAAATCAGGAACACAGAAGAGACTGACCTGTATGAAGTAAATGGAAACATCTACCTCAGCTTCTGTATCAGTAATGTACAGAAATCTCAGAGGCTAGTTTTTCTTCTAACGTGGCTCACACAGGTTTAAAAGGTCTACCTAAACACACAGCCCATAGTACTATTTCCTGATAAGAAGAAGGGAGATCTTGGGGTAGGAATTTAATGTAAATTAAACAAACTGAACAATAAAAATACCTTTACCAAATACCACAAATCCATTTTGTGGTAAAGGCTTGCTCCCAGGGGAGAAATCAAAACAAGACGATAATCTAATTATTTCTAATTTTAGCACAATAATAAATTGAGTGGCCCAAGAGGAAATATGCCAACTTGGCACATAGAAACTATGAGTAAATTCTATCTTTTTTCCAGCATAATTTGTTTACTTTTTGAATCAGCTCTACCTCTTCCATGAACATTCCCAGTTAATGTTCTTACTTTTGTAACTTGATGCACATTACATGGAACTCTCTTTTCCTTGAATTCATTCCAAGGACTCTGGCTTCCAATTACCTCCAGAAGCAAGCATATATAAATGATTACTTTTCCAATCAAATGTATCTTGTGTCATCTCTCATCTCTTTTTACATGAGCATCCTTAATTCTCAAATGCATTCCAACAAGCCAGCTCTTCTCTGCCACATGCAAGAAAAGGCCTTACTATTATTTGTCTGCTTTATCCAAAAACTACTATTAATGTATACTTCAGGTAAGGATTTGGGAAATTATCACAGTCAATTCCTTCACATTTCATCAAATTTGTTGAATTTTCATAGCAATATTCAGTTTTAGCTATCTTGACACCTCTGCAGGGCCCACGTAGAGTATTAAGAGCAAAGGATGCCAGAGCTAGTCACAAAGAATGCTAGAGTAACAGATGAAGGACCATGGCTATCAGCAGTTTTTTTTTTGTTTGTTTGTTTGTTTTTTTAGTTGCAGAATCTGGGGCTGTAAAACTGGATTCAGAAGAGACAGAGGATTCTGGCATACAGATCAATGGAAATCAAAGATTCTCTCAGCTATTGACCTACGTAGGGTACACATCCTGAGAACAGATGATTTTCTATGACCAAACTCAGGATATGTCTATATTCTCCCAGTTTATGTACCTAGAGCCTTTTAGGTTGCAAAGTATATCAAATCCAAAGTACTTCTGACTCCTGTAGTCACTATCATTGCTTTGTTTTCTTTGAATGGTTTTCTATTCACTTGACTCATCTTCTCTATTATATTAATAGATCCTTGGGAACCAGAAGCATATTCCAAACACACAATACACACTTCAATACTTTAGAAATTGCAAATAAAAGCTTCTTACCTAGCCTCTGCCTAGAAGATGAAATAATAACTTAAAAAATAAAATGTTTAATCAATCAATGGATAATTTTACATATACAACAGTAAATAATAATTGTCCATGATACCCTTCACTCTAGGAAATGAACTCTTTCAACTGAAATAACTGGTTGCTTTGGTAATTTGGTGGCAAACTGAATTAAAAATAGTCTTAAAATGATATTAGAAGAAAACACTTTCTAAGTTTGATTAAAAAGTGTGATGTTAAAAAATAAAGAAATAATATAATCTGGTACCATGGGATTAATTAGGAAACTGAGTGCTTTTTCAGTTTTAACACATTTAAGAAAGAAATCTTCAAAAGATGTCTAGTTAAACAATTGAGATGCACAGAATATAAGGAAAATATAAATGTAAAATAATCAATGTTCATGTAATTCACAAATTTCATGATGTATAGATCAAAGTACTTTACGCATGTATATAAAACCAGAATAAAGAACAAAAATAGCTTTTCCTCATTGAATATTTCCAATGAAAAAAAAATTCTAATTATTTGTTTTCTTTGTTTACATAACCACTTTCTTAGGCTAAAATAGAAAATGCTCATAAGTAAAACCATTTTTTTAAATTTTTTAACATTTATTTACTTTTGAGAGAGAGGGAGACAAAGAATAGAAGCAGGCTCCAGGCTCTGAGCTGTAAGCAGAGAGCCTGACGCAGGCCTGGAACACAAACAGCTGTATCATGACCTGAGCGGAAGTTGGATGCTTAACCGACAGAGCCACCCAGGTAAAATAATTTCCTGAGAGTAGTCAAGGTAATTCTGAATATTATATACATTCATGAAAATAGTATCAAATGTATTCATAGTACCTCTTAGAGTAAGGTGAATTAATAAAACAAGATGTTATGAAGTTTAACAATGGCATTCTGGAATTAACTTCTTCAACCAAAAAATATTTTTTAAAAAGTCAATTTTAAAATATATCATTATTATGCCAATTTAAGGTAAGTTACTAACAATTATTACTTATTAGCCCTCTACCCACTTTGGGCATGAAGCTATAATAATTTGGATTCTGGCCTTTTAAACTGAGTTCATTGTATAAACCCAGAACTCAAAATTCTAAGCTAAGGAGACATACCCTCAACATGCATGTTATGCATGCAAATTTGGAAATATAAAAGTAATTTTATTTAAGAAAAAAATGACTTCAGTAACTTCAATGACTTCAAATCAAAATGATTATCAGAAAATTCTGGTTGCATATGTTTTGATTTAAAATGTTCTTCTGGCATGTACTTGATTCTTCCCCACTGAGTTGTCCTTAAGGCTACCTATATAATGTGTTTACCTATAGTTGTTTACCAGAAGGCAAAAAAAAGAACTTACAGCAAACTTCATGACCCATATTACCAAACTTCTTTGAAATGCTGTTCCAGGTAGGCATAACCAGTATTGTTTTTCGTGGTCAAATGGAAGCATGTGTCGCTTTCCTTCACCCAGGGCAATGGAATCCATAGTCTTTATTTTCTTTTTCTGGGGCATTTCAAGTGACTCTCAAAACCCCTATCCACCAGTTATCTGGAATACACAAAAGAATTCCACGGCTGTCCTAGTATCAACTCATCATTTTATTCTCTGTTGGGATTAAGTGTTATTTAGAATATTAACTTAAAAGTGTGCATAACAAAGAACCTACTGAGGTTCTAATAAAAAAAAAAAAACAACTTATACAACCTGAGGAATAAATAAATAAATATGGTGAACACTCAAAAGCAACCTAAGCGTCCACTGATGGAAACATAGACAAACAAGATATGGTATGTATGTACAATGGAATGTTAAATATCAAAAAATAAGGAAATCCTGATATATGTTACAACATGGATGACCTTTGAAGACAGAGTGCCAAGTGAAATAAACCAGGTGCAAGAAGACAAATACTATACGATTCCATTTATATGATGTATCTAGAGGGGTCAAAATCAGTGGTAGTTTCCAGGGGCTGAAGGGAGGGAGGATAAGGAGTCATTGTGTAATGGGTAGAGTTTCAGTTTTACAAGATGAAAAGACTTCCATGGCTTTACCGTGATGATGGTAGCATAGCAATGTTAATATACTTAATGCCACTGAACTGTACACTTAACAATGGCTAAGATGGTAAATTTTAGGTGATGTGTATTTTACTAATTTTTAAAGAAATAAATATGGTGAAACTCATGAATGGTATAGTTGGATTTAAGATTTATATCTGGAGTCAAATAGGGTTGACTTTGAATCTGTTCTACTATTTACGGACTATGTCCTTGGCCTTTCTGCCCTTCAATGGGAAGGGAATGCATATATGCTCATGACTGTGTTGTTCTGACTTACACATGAGAAAACATTCAGCCATTTCCCTTACAGGATATATCTGTCTCCTGTAATAAGGTTAACTGGTTGTAATGTGACCTACTGGGTGATGAGGGAACAAGATTTGCCTTATGCTTTGATTCAATTCAGATCAATCATTTCCAGGCAAAATAAATAATTGTGGCTACAAGAGAGATGCTGTACTTGAGTGGTTTGTACTTTATTTATCCTAACAATGAACTACCTATCTATACCCATATATATGCCTATATTGATAAGGAAGAAACCTGTGTTTAAGTCCTAAGGGTAAAAAGAGAGAGTCACATTATTTTGAGCTAATGCTAGATGAAATCAATGCCAGATTTGCTCAGGGATATTTAGGTTTTATAGCTATACATATATAACTATAAAAAATACCTTTGTTATTGAAACCTGAGCAAGAGGGAGAAATAAAGCCTTTATTATTGTGAGTCATGAACACTAGGACTCTTAAGAATTCTTTTCATAGAAAAAGTATACATATCATGGCATCTTAGAAACACAATAATTAGATATATGAAATTATGGGATGGACAATATCGAACAAGGGACTCACCCAGCAGAAGACTCAATAAGTAAGTGTTTCTTTCCTTCTGCCCTATCTCTTCAGTGTATACAGTATGCAAATAGGAAGAAGAATAAAACTCCAAGAAGGAAATAAGAATATGGAGTTGAGGAGGCATTTGAATAAAAAAAGAGAAGAGAGAACATCACAGAAAGTATGTCTCAAGTTCTACGATTAAACGTAAAAGATCAGGAGATTCCTCATATGGTGAGATCTTTCCGAGGAAGCCGCTGGTTATATGGTAACCTATGCCACATAACCAGGAGAATGTTAGCTGAACTAAATATTCTGTCTACTTAATTCTCACAATTTAAATATTTTAAGCCCCAAATATTCTGACTAAAATATTATCAATACCATATGGTATTATTGCCACATGTTTGTTCTCTGGACTTAAAAGTGCCTTGCAGATACAATCTGCCAGTCATTGTCTCCATATACTGACAGAGAAGAAATAAACAGAAAAAGGGAGGGCAGAGAATATGGGGAGTGGGAGAGACTCTTCAGACACACAATCCAAGGAGGGGCACAGCTCGGGAATCTGAGCAAGTCCAAGTCTCCTTGACCTGTGTGTCTGAGGTGTCTCACACGCGTCCTGGCCATGAAAGAGGTGTGGAGAGAAATGGGTGTCCATCTGACCACAAAGAGTAACCAAGAAATGAAAACATAAAACCATCTACTCTGATGTAGCATATTAACGTTAACATGCAACCTGCCAAACACCTACCTACACTCCCAATCAATTGTAGATTCAAGATGGTTTCTAGGAAATCCAGTTCACCTGAGACTTTGGTCCCAGACATTTTAACCTCTCTAGCCTAACAGCTTAAATAATTCAAAACTAATTAAGGAAAGATGTAAGTGGAAGTACAAAGCTTCTAATTTCAGGAAACTAGCTATGCATGAAATAATGCACAAACTCACTGGAAGTACCTGGGATTTTGGTGTTCATGTACTCACGTGCCTTCAACCGCATCTATCTCCAGGACTGTATCTAATTATGGATGTCAGTTCACTTTCTAAAAACATAACCCAGGGAAAAAGGAGACCAGGACACTAATGGCAAGGCTGTGCTATCTCTGTCACAACAGCTTTTCCAAATATGCAGCCCGATTTTAAAGTGTCACTTAGCACGATTTAACCACTGTCCCTACAGCTATAGTAAATTTTCTTAAATTGGGAAGATGTTCTCCTACAAGAGAAAACCAAACATGTAGTTATCCAGCTTTCTACATTAGGCCACTTTAATTTTGTGGTTTTAGCTGGTTACTGATACCCATTAAGAAGCTTTATTACTGCCAGTGAAACAGACTTTCCTCACGCAGAAATGTCCTTCAGCTTCATGGCCTTCAAAGAAGTATCAAATTTTCAGAAAATTTTAAGAGTTTATAAGGGGGCAGAATATGGCAAAACACCGATAGCATATTTACCTAGACTACTAATAACATCTGACATTAGACCTAATGATGGTACAGCTCATGACTGTGAAACATCTTCTGATGAGATTAGTATTCGAATGGTTATTTCTATGAGTAAAACTACCTGGTAATAGACTTCTAAGAGTTGTAATTCTCCAGGTTTTAATTCTTGAGCGAGGATTATGCAGGAGTCAAAGTTTCGGTCTTCATAATCTGTATATTTGTAACTTCAGTATCATTGATGTCCTATAGTTTTTACAGTTAAAGAAGGACTGTTAATTTTGTCTATCGTATAAAGGATTCGTAGAGAAGGTAATGCGATAAGAATCAGGAATAATAGCTGGCAAAATTGTTCAGATGGTCTCTATCTTGTTGGATAGAGAACGCTAAGAGATAAGATGAGGCATAGACATGTGAACCGTTTCAAAGTCATTAGTGATGAAGGTTCCTTTGTATCTAGATAATGGCTTGGACAGTCAGTTCAATAAATGATATGAATCCCTTATGCCTCACTGCTAGACAACCAGTTTATGGTTTTCAATAAAGCATGTAGAATATTCTAACACCAGGGTAGGTCAAGTCTGGTCTGTAGACCAAACCCAGCCCCCTGGCTATTTTTGTAAATAAAGCCCGTTTATTTACTGCCACCTAGAGCTGCTTTTCTACTACCACAGCAGGAATGAATAAATGCAACAGAGACCACAGTGCCTGACAAGCTGATAATATATACTATCTGGCCCTTTACAAAAGGTTTGCCAACCTAATACAACATATTAATTCATGCTACTGTAGTTGTAGTGCATGTAAATTGCAAAAGAGTTATATGAGCTGTTACAGTTTTGTAAAGTCCCTCCTAAGTGAACAGAAATGCTATATATCTCTTTTCTGCTTCACTTATTATTTTGCTTTAAACATTTGAATTCTGTGCATTTTAACCACATATACCAAGACTACAAACTTAATTTTTTTTTAAAAAAAGGATTCTTTAAATAAATAACGAATATGTATTTTTTCATTTGTTGCCAGGTACCCAACTAAATCAACAGTGAGAGGTTTAACAACCTAAACCTACTGGAATGTGAATGTACATTTTTGGACCATGCTAAAGTACATCCACTTTCTTCTCACAATGTCAAGAGGGAGACTGAATAAATCCCCTCTTTAGAACAGGGGATACAGATGGTTAGAGAGGTTTCAAAGACTTACGATGATGAAATTGTAGCATTAGAATCACATATTCTATCTCTTAATTAACAGTTTATCCATTTAACATTCTCGTTTGGTGACATTAAATAGTGTGCTTTGAATTACCTGTATATGCTCAGAGATATTTCTCTTCATCAAATCTCCCTCTCAGCAGAAATCCTTCCTTCTCGAATGTTCATGAGTGACCTGGGGGAAAAAACAGTGCTCCTTTTAACCAGACCAATGTTCATCTCTGTTAGTACGATACTTTCTAGACCTACTTTACTGAACTAGAGAGACCAAAAATAAATTCTAAATCTAGAGGGAAGTACTATTTGTTTACCTCTAGCACAGTAAGGATAGGCTGACACAGTGGGGCAGGCACATATCTTGGCCAAAAAAATTTAAGGGTATCCCAAAAAGTTTGGCAATATATAAATAATGTTTAATGTGACACTTTTTAAAAACCAAAAGGAATGTGAACATCCATAGGAAATAAAATATAAAGATTTTCAACCATGACAGGATCAGTCACAATGCCTTAGAGAGCCGATATGGGACCCTAAGCCAAAAGAAAAATCAGTAATATCAATCTCACTTTGAATTAGCTTTGATTTTTTTGTGTGTCCTTTTAAATTTTGCACCCAGAGGCACCTGTCCCTCACCTCATTCTAGTCCCATCCTCGTTCTTCATCCAGTTGACTGGAAGTTCATCAAATGGTAAGTCAATTGAAAAGCTCCTTTGTGAGCAGCTGACTTGGAACACAGCTAGAGAGGGAGTAAGCTTCTGCAATGTGCCGACAGCAGCATTTACAGGTGACATGGATAATATCCAACCAAAAGAAAACATTCCTTCTGTTTTCTTTGTTTCCTTTCCCACGTTCATCTTCTCTATATTGCATTGACACTTTTTTTCTCTCAAAACACAACCTGGTCCTGACCTTTATTGTCAAAGATAAATAGAGGGCTGACCTTTGATTTAGACCTGGGTGCTTATTCCAAGGCTATCATTAGATAGGTAGACAGACAGATAGATAGATAATTGGGCTAAGGACAGTGAAATCCTAAGGGACACAAAGAACTTATTATTAAACATAGATTCCACTTCTATCACCCTGTACCTAACAGGAAGGCAAAGAATCTGAAAGTCTTAATTGAAATATTACCACTTACTGCACTACACAGCACTCCCCAGGCCCTTCAGGATAAGGCTTGGCCAATGCACGAATATCCTTTGCCAGCTTTACCATGAAAAAAGATAAGACAAGGCAATTTCTTTTTCAGAGTACATGAAGCACTGATGACCCACAGGTTGGCCAAGACAGTCTTAAAGTTTCCCTCCATCTGACTAAACTTTAGACAAGTTTCTTCCTGACTCTAGTCTCTGACCTTCCTTTTCTTCAACCATTTACTCTGGAAAACTCGTAATTGTAAATTTTTTCTCTACCTCTCTGGGATAGAAATCTTCTCCCAGTCTCTCACCAGATTGACAACTCAGAAATGACTTGGGAGCCATCTCTTTGAAATGTGATCATCAAGGAAGACAGTACCTGTTATGACTGCATTATGTCTGCCCTGACTTTATATTTGAAGCCCTAACCCTCCCCCCATCCCCATTTGACTGTATTGGAAACAGGGTTTTTAAGTTACATGAGATCATAAGGGTGAAGCCCTGATCCGATAGAACTGGTGTCCTTATAAAAGAGAAAGACAAACTACCCATCTCTCCCTCTCTCTCTCAGTTGCTTTGTAGGAACACAGCAAGAAGGCCATCATCCACAAGCCAGGATGAAAGTCTCCACTCTGCCCCTGCTGATACTTTGATCTTTGCCCTTCCCAATGTCCAGAACTGTGAGAAAATCAATCTCTGTAGTTTAAGCCAACCATCCGGTGGTATTTTGTTATGGCAGCCCAAGCAGACTGACACTGTCCACCTATCTTTTAGTTGCTGTGAAAGGGTAAGACCCTAACTTAAAGAAATGTAACAGCCTACTCACAGGGACCAAAATTCCTAACATCTCCCACCACTTTTCCATTAGCCCACTCTAATGTTTAAAAATCCTTCAGCATTGTCGTCATCAAGACAGTATGGTATTGGCACAAAAACAGACACATAGACCAATGGAACACAATTGAGAACTCAGAAGTGGACCCAAAAGTATACAGCCAACTGATCTTTGACAAAGCAGGAAAGAATATCCAATGGAAAAAAGACAGCCTTTTTAACAGATGGTGTTGGGAGAATTGGACAGCAACATGCAGAAGAATGAAACTAGATCATTTTCTGACACCATGCACAAAAATCAACTCAAAATGGATAAAGGACCTGAACGTGAGACAGGAAACTATCAACACCCTAGAGGAGAAAGCAGGAAACAGCCTCCTTGACCTCCACCGCAGCAACTTCTTACTTGACACATCCCCAAAAGCAAGGGAATCAAGAGCAAAAATAAATGATTGGGACCTCATCAAGATTAAAAGCTTCTGCACAGCCAAGGAAACAACCCAGAAAATTAATAGGCAACCAACGGAATGGGAAAAGATAGTTGCAAATGACATATCAGATAAAGGGTTAATATCCAGAATATATAAGGAACTCATCAAACTACACGCCCGAAACACAAACAACCCAGTGAAGAAATGGGCAGAAGATATGAACAGACACTTCTCCAAAGAGGACATCCAGATGGCCAACAGACACATGAAACGATGTTCAGCATCCCTCCTCATCAGGGAAATACAAATCAAAACCACACTGAGATACCACCTCACGCCAGTCAGAGTGGCTAAAATGAGCAAATCAGAGAACTCTAGATGCTGGCGAGGATGTGGAGAAACGGGCACCCTCCTACACTGTTGGTGGGAATGTAAACTGGTACAGCCCCTCTGGAAAACAGTGTGGAGGTTCCTCAGGAAACTAACAATAGAACTCCCCTATGACCCAGCAATAGCACTGCTAGGAATTTACCCAAGGGATACAGAAATGCTGATGCATAGGAGCACATGTACCCCAATGTTCATAGCAGCACTCTCCACAATAGCTAAAACATGGAAAGAGCCTAAGTGTCCATCAACAGATGAATGGATCAAGAAGATGTGGTTTATCTATACCATGGAATACTACATGGCAATGAGAAACAATGAAATCTGGCCATGTGTAGCAACATGGATGGACCTTGAGGGTGTTATGCTGAGCGAAATAAGTCAGGCAGAGAAGGACAAATATCATATGTTTGCACGTATAGGAGGATTAGGAGGAACTTGACGGAGGAACAAGGGGGAGAAGAAGGGCGGAAATGGTGGGGGAAAGGGAGAGAGGCAAACCATGAGAGACTCTTGAATGCTGACAAAAACTGAGGACTGATGGATGTGGGGGGAGGGGGGGATGGGCATGGAGGAGGACACTTGTGGGGATGAGCACTGAGTGTTATGTGGAAACTAATTTGACAATAAACTATTAAAAAAAAAATAAAAAAAAATCCTTCAGCATTTTGTTTGAGCCATGATGAGGTTACTCCTTCTTCGTTACTGCAAGTTTTAAATAGTCTTCCTTGCCTGTTAACTCACTTCAGTGCATTTTCCTTTGACAAGATTAATTACCTACTGATAATTCATTTATTGCCTGCAATCTGTATGCCACGTTTCATTTTTTTTAAACAAAAAGCATGATTGTTTTACATACATATGAAATTCTGTTAGTATATATTAAGCTGATACATTGTTTTTGGCCTGTAATTCTTTGCAGAATTTACATGAAGAGAATTCTCTTCCTAAACACAATACCGATTTCTGAAGAATTTGTTGAATTCACCTCATGTAGACTTCCTCTTTCTTTAATATCCTGCTTGCTTTGTTCTACAGGATTATCACAAACACAGCTACTTAAGTATTCAGTGAAATAGCAAGTTTTCTGTTTCCCAGAAAGATACTTTTTAAGTGAAACTGTCATTTCTCCATACCCCCCTCCCAAAATGTATACAGTACATTGACCAAAAGACTTAGCTTTTCCTGGACTATCCCTGTTTTAGAAAGGAAAGTCCAATTTTCCAAGAAGACTCAGTCCTAGGAAAGCTGATTGAGTAGATGTCTCTTCCTCTTTGGGTTATTCTCTAAGATTAGCTATCCACCAGGTCATAAGAAACAAAGCCAATGCAAATGATTGGTATATTTTTTATTAGGCTGATGAACTGCAATTGATGAGAATAGAAAAGGGATGAGAGAGGGGCGCCTGGGTGGTTCAGTCTGTTAAGTGTCTGACTTTGGCTTAGGTCATGATCTCACAGTTCATGAGTTCGAGCCCTGCATAGGGGGCTCTGTGCTGACAGCTCGGAATCTGGAGCCTGCTTCAGAATCGGTTTTCTTCTCTCTCTGCCCCTTCCCTACTTGCACTCTGTCTCTGTCTCTCTCTTAAATATAAACATTAAAGAAAGAAAAGAAAGAAAGAAAGAAAGAAAGAAAGAAAGAAAGAAAGAAAGAAAGAAAGAAAGAAAAGGGTTGAGCAACATAAAAAGTAAAAAGAAAAGAAAATAGAGTTAATGATAGCATACTTCCCTATACTTATTACCACATGAGGGGAACTATGATTCTTAACATATTTATTTGCAATTATTAAGTAAATTTACATAGCTGTTGTGTCTGTTTTTATGCATGTATAAAGAATGTCTACCCTTAAATATATTGTTCAAGTTCATCTATCCCTCAGTAAATCCAAAGATACACCAGTATTAGGTAAGGGATACCAGTGTATTTTAGGACAAAGATAAATGCTTTTTCAAAGCAAAAGCAACTCAGCATATTCACTCTGCACAAAAGAAAAATTAAGTTCAAGTTTAATGCTGGAACCAATCACTGAACATTCCTGCAAAAGTGAAAAGTGTTTGAGTTATTGCTTCTGCGACTACCCCTAACATTTTTATTAACTTCCAAATACATAATAATGATGATATTTCGGGAAAATTACCATACTTACAGACAGATTTTAAGAGAGAAATTATTCCCTAAGCCCAGCTCCACAGCTATCATGATAATAAAAATGTCCTGCCCATGGCAGCATTTAACTGATTCACTGTTCTCACACCTTCAACTTGACAGACCCAAGGACACAGACATAGTGAAACTTAAAATGTCTTGCTCGGAGTTGCAATAAAAGCGTGTTTTCAATTTATATGTTTTCTTTTATATATAAAAGAAGTAGAAAAGAACAATTTTATTTATATATCACATAGTTTTATCCTTCCTAATTCCAGTCAATTCATTTTTTCCACTGAGGCCAATTTTTCAGATGCATGGGTTAAAAAGTGTTTAACACAGTATATTCAGGTGGGTATTCCTCTTTGGGGGAAAGATCATATTTGCTTATTCACATATATCCTACTTTATATAGAGCTTACTCTATAGAATATATATACTTTAGAATACATATTTCTCATTTTTAAAAAACCTTTTGATATTTATTTTGGAAGGGGGGGATTATGCATGCAACTTGAGGAGGGGCAGAGAAAGAGGGAGACAGAGAATGTGAAGCAGGCTCCAGGCTCCGAGCTGTCAGCACAGAGCCCAACGCAGGGCTCAAACTCACGACTGCAAGATTATGACCTAAGCTGAAATTGGAAGCTCAACCAACTGAGCCACCTCTCTATTTTTTTCTAACATTATGTTTTGGTTCAAATTATCATTAACCACTGACAATAGTCTCATATTTATATGCTTTCCTTCATGTGAGAAATGTATAAATGCAAATGGATAGTACTATCAAGCATTAAATATACGTTTTTTCTCATGTGTCATCATTTGCAAACATCCACTTCCCTACTGAACTTGTCCTTCTATCTAATTGACCCATTCTCCTACTCTGTGCCTATCAGAAACACCAAGACGTACTGCTAAACACATAGATGTTTTGGCCCAACCTCTGGAAATTCTGATTCGATAAAACCCAGGTAGACTCTCATTCTAAACAAAGCCATTTTAATTAAACAATTTGTAACAGGTCTGGGAAACTTTATGGAAGATATAAAATAACATTTTTCTAGTTAGAAAGAAGCAAAACAAATCCTATGAAGAAAAGGCTTCTAGCTATGAAAAGCAAGAGGGAAACACACCGTTCATGTTTTTACTATAGATCTCTCTAACTCATGGGTTCCTTCCTGCACTTACAGTCTTCCCTGCAATGTCACAGGCCTCTGACTTCGGAATGTGAAAATTAACTGTAAGAGCAGATGAGGGGGTAAAGCAATGACTCAGTCTCCTGGTGTTGTGATAACTACACGATACTAACTAGCATATGAAAATGATACCCCATAAATTACAGCGGCTCCTGAGGACCAATGAGGTGTCGGGCCCTGTGCTGAGCTTGGAGAGTAAAAAAGTGAATGGGGTCTACATGGAGTGTGAAATTTAGTGAAATCCAATATTAAGATATCTGCATTTTCAAACACCGCTCAGGTCATACACTGCTTTTAAACTCCCTCTCAATGCTACCTTTGATGTTTCTATGCACATAATTTTTCTATCTTTTTACAGTTTGCTTGTTTGTTTGTTTGTTTATTCATTCATTTTACTGGAGGAAGAAACAGGAAGCTGTTATAAGGCAGTAAGAAAGTTTCCACAATCTGGTTCCATTCTCCAGCACAGTCCCATACCAGCATGGACCTAGGGAAGACATGGCCTTGACTGGCAAGCGCTGTTGGTCAAAAAAGGGACTAGTATCCCACTGACAATCAGAAAAACCCTCTATTTTTATTTTCTTTATTGACAATCCTCCTTTTTCCCACTCTGGAAGCTTCATCATTTTAGTATTTGACCTCTATTTACATCTGAATAAAAGTGATTAAAGAAACCCTAAAAGTTAGAGGAAAAAAACCCCATGGAATCACATACATGAAACTCATTACACGAGAATGATAAATTGCAATAGTGATTACATCTTTTTTCTGCTTCCTTAGGACCCTTCTAACTATTTCTGTTAGGCCATTTGGTTAGATTTGTAATGTTATTGGAAAATGACCTCTTTTTTAAGAAAAGCAGGGGAAAAAATACTGCTTCACAAGAGTGAAAGCCACAAAAAGAAATCGATTGTGGTAAAGTTGAAAGTAGCAAAACTTTAAAAAACAAAAGTGAATACAAATGAAACGGACAGGACTTACTCAAATCATATCCACGGTACCGCATCACAGAAGCAAATACTCAAGAATGTTCTCTAAGTTTGCAATCAACAGTAAGTTTGTCAGTCCTGGATTACACAGAGGTGGATTAAAAATTCCAAAATGTATGGGGTGTCTGGGTGGCTCCGTCGGTTTGGCGTCTGACTTCGGCTCAGGTTATGATCTCGCAGCTTGTGGGTTCCAGCCCCATGTCGGGCTCTGTGCTGACAGCTAGCTCAAAGCCTGGAGCCTGCATCAGATTCTGTGTTTCCCTCTCTCTGACCCTCCCCTGCTCATGCTGTCTCTCTTGGTCTCTCAGAAATAAATAAAACGTTAAAAAAATTTTTTAAATTCCAAAATGTAAAATCATTGTACAGTTATTCAGCCTGTTATTTTCCTGCATTATCCTGAATAGTTTAATTTATGATTTGAGTTATTTATATAAATACTTAGCTTGAAAACCTTTAAAGAAAAAGTAGGATTGTGGGATTGTCATTTTCATCTCTACTACGGAAAATGAGGCATTTTCCCTTATCTTTAAAGAGTAGAATGCATCATCAACAGAACTGTTGTCATGACCAAAATGAAAATCTTTAATTTATGAACTTAGAAAAACTTATGTTACAAAACGTTTTCATGTAAAGCTTTTCTAAATGTTCAAGTTTCTTATTCAATATACAGAATCTAATTAGGCACTCCTAGACATTTAATGAAAATGAGTAGGTTTACTGATGCTGATTCCTAATCTAACATTTTTAGTGACATTCCTCATGGAATTCATGCTGTTCAATGTATGTTTAAAACTATCCATAGGGGTACCTGGCTGGCTCAGTTAGCAGAGCATGTGACTCTTGATACTGAGGTCATGAGTTCAAGCACCACGTTGGGTAGAGATCCTACATAAAAAGAATGAATGAATGAATGAATAAATGCAATAAAGAAATCTCCCAAATGAGTATTACTATGTATAGAAAAGAGCTACTTTCTGGTATTTTATGTCATAAGGCACTTGCATTCTAAGTAAAAGTGAATCCCTCTTTCCACATCCCAAATCCCTAGCTTTCATCTTACTATTGAAAATATCTATTCTGGAAGATTATTTTTTCTCTGAAATGAAAAATATATATGAATCTTAACACAAATAAATTATTTTGTTGTTTTCAATTGACAAGCAATAAAATTCTGAGAGTAAAAATGCTAAAATATTTTTTTTTACTGTAATTCTAATTATTGGACAAATCTAAGGACAGCAGTCTTTAATGTTTTAACAATGGTTCTCATTTTCTTTAGTGGTCTATCACTTACAATTTCTGACAACAACATTTTGTTGTCTGGTAAGCTCCCTTTCACTATGCTTTGACAATGTCTCAACAAAAAAAGAGGTGCAGTTATGGATTAATGTGTTGAATCCATATATAACAATGGAAAAGGGAAATGTGTCTACAAGAATGGTAAGCTGTGTCGCTACTGTTGAGAATCCAAGCCTAATTACCAGCTGAAGAGCTGAGTCAAACTGGACAGTGCTGAGCCCTATTTAACATCACTGTCTGGGCCAATACAGCTAAACAGAACGGAACAAAAACACAATAAAACAAACTGAAGAAAATGAAAACAGCAACAGTGACAGAATCCTGAATATGCCATGATTTGGAATAGTAGGAGTTCAGGTCTTAGCAGTACTGTTTAATTAAATCTCACTACGTTGCTAAGCAATCGAGAGCACTATACAGATGACCCTTGAACAACATAGACCTGAGAGTTGCTGATTCCCCACGCTGTCAATAATCCACATATAGGGGCGCCTGGGTGGCTCAGTCAGTTAAGCATCCAACTGCAGCTCAGGTCATGATCTCACAGTTAGTAAGTTTAAGCCCCACATCAGGCTGTCTGCTGTCAGCACAGAGCCTGCTTCAGAACCTCTGACTCCCCCCACCTCTACCCCCCCCCCACAGTGGCCTCTGCCCTCCCTTGCTCTTGTATGCACACTCTCTCTCAAAAAAATAGAGATTTTTAAGAAATCCACGTAGGGGCACCTGGGTGACTCAATCTGTTAAGCGTCCAACTCAATTTCAGCTCAGGTCATGTCTTATGGTTTGTGGGTTTGGGCCCCGCATTGGGCTTCATGATGACAGTGAGGAGCCAGCTTAGGATTCTCTCTCTCTCTTTCTCTCTCTCCCCACTGGCCCCCCTGTACCCCGCTGCTTCTCATGCTCTGTCTCCCTCTCAAGCTAACTAAATACATATTTTAAAAATCCACATATAACTTTTGACTCCCTAAAAACTTGACTGCTAATAGCCTACTTTTGACTATAAACCTTACCAATAACTTTGTCAATTAACACAGATTCTATGTGTATTATACACTGTATCCTTCCAATAGGTGAACTAGAGAAAAGAAAACGTTAATAATATCATAAGAAATGAAAAATACATTTACAGCACTGTTCTATTTATGGAAAACAAATCAGTGTATAGGTGGGCCAGTCCACCCTTCTGGGATAGGACCAGGTGCAGCAGCACGACTCGCCCCAGGACAGGGAGGTCCCACAGTCTGGTGGCCTCCACCTCAGCAGCAGCCTCTTTTAGAACGGGCCCACAGATGTCAACAGGGGCCCACAGGAGCACAGCTGCTCTCTCTGTCGGGAGGCATACCACCAACCTGTGGCCACCGGGGGCTATAACCTTTAAGGAGGCTGGGGGGGCTGAGGTGTCACTCATGGAGGGATCTGAGACCTGTGGCTGCTCTGGGACATGAAAACTCGGGGCACAGAGGCACCAGGGGACTTAGGGCTAGTGTGCGGCACCATCTGTGCCCTCTGGGTGCATTTACCCACCTCAGCCCCACTTCCTGCACACTAGCCTCAGACATGAAACCTGACAACCTTGTGAGCACATGGGGCTAGGTGACCTACGGCCCTGCCTGCTCCAGGGGCCCCAGGAGGCTGCTGATGGCCTGGTGGGCCTCCCTGGGCAGTCAAGTTTTGCAGCCTCTGTATCATATGCCTTTAGTTTGGTCCTGTGGAGACTGGGGTAAACAGCTGTAAGTAAATGTCTTGTGGTTTTTGCTTGCTGTTAACTTAAAAAAAAAACGAAAACTCACATAAGTGAAGCTACTCACTTCAAACCTATGTTGATCGAGGGCCAATTGTATAGGGTTAAGTTTCCTTCTTCATGAAAGGGGGAGATTGGATCAATGATCCCTAAGTAACTGTCTACCTCTAATGATGTCCATTTTCATCCGACAAATAACAATTTCAAGAGGGCCTGTGAACACTGCACATTTTGCAGAGGATGATTAAATTCTTTCCAATATTGCTAGAGAGACTCAAACATCAGAACTCAGTCCTAATACACCCAATAAAATGGAGTCAGAAATGACCTTGATAATGGGGCATCTGGGTGGCTCAGTCAGTTAAGCATTAGCTCAGGTCATGATCTCCTGGTCACAAGATGTGGCCTCGTGTGCTGGGCTCAGCATGGAGCTCAGAGTCCGCTTGGAGTTCTCTCTCTCTCCCTCTCTCTTTGGCCCTCCCCTGTCATGCTCTCTCCCTCTCTCTTTCAACAAATGAAGTGAGCCCAATAAAGTGGCATCCCAATATAATCAGTTTACATATTTTTGGAGTGATACAGTAGAACCTGTACTAAAACATACAGACCAATGAGACCTTACTGATATAAATAAAAAGTAAAATATTTATTCCAGAATGATCTTAGAGACTGGTTACCTAAACTTCTCAATGAAAGGAGTAGGAAACTGAGGACCAGGAAGGTAGAGAAAAGCTCCAGGGCAGAATTCAGGGCACAGCTGTGGCTCATATCCTGGCCTTTTGAGATCCTAAAATTATACTATTTCTCCCCCTCTATTCTGGTAACTCACTTTCTTCTAAATAAGAAATATGGGAAAGTAAATGACCCAAATTCTTCTTTTGGTTTAATTATCTTAACTAAAAGTTACTATGCATGAGGCATATTAAAATAAGTTTGTTAACAATGCAAAATAAGAGCTCTTTAGATAGTTTTATCAATTTATTTATTTATTTATCTTTATTGTTTTTTCCTCTTTTGACAGAGAGAGAGAGAGAGTGACCAAGCAGGGGAGGGACATAAAGAAAGGGACAGAGGACCCCAAGTGTGCTCTGTGCTGACAGCAGAGAACACCATGTGGGGCTTGAACTCCTGAACGGTGAAATCAGGACCTGAGCCAAAGGTGAATGCTTAGCCGACTGAGCCACCCATGTGCCCCAGTTTTACCATTTTAAATTAATAAACTGAACCATGTATTTTCCTCACGTCCCTCCTGAAAATACACTAAAAATATTTAAGAAAAAAAAAAGATTAAGCAAAGAAGGACTAAAAGGACAAACAGCAGGAAAGATGATCACAAAGTGACATCTGAAATCTGGAGGACAGAAAGATTAGTAGCAGATGACAGACACTTAGCCAGATTTTAAACTAGGCATGGAATATATACAGAGCAAACCACACAAAGAATCACAGAAAACCTAGGGAGTTTTAGGCAACAGAACTCTCTGAAACTGGGGAAGATCCCTTCCCCTGTCTCAGAAGTAATAAAACAACTTTCCCCACTCAGGATAAAACCAATATTTTCCTCTCTAGAGAGCTTTAGCAAGGGAAATAGGGAATTGAGAAACACGTGGTTCCCACTGAGGATATGGAACCATACAGAAGAAGGAGATTAAAGAAAATTCTTTCTGGGGCACCTGGGTGTCTCAACCTATTGAGTGTCTGACTCTTGATTTCATCTCAGGTCATGGTCCCAGGGTCGTGAGATCAAGTCCAGCATCAGGCTCTGTGTTGTCAGTGTGAAGCTGCTTGAGATTCTCTCTCTCTCTAACAAAATTTTAAAAAAGGAAAGAAAATTCTTCCAAACAAATGGTGAGATGCTATAGCCTTCCTCTATTTGATCTGAGAACATTGGCAGCCAGAGTTATGCCCCTTAGGTACGACAGGGAATAAGCTCTCTCTAGGGAACTTAACCAGCCCCAGAGAAATACTTAGAGACACTCAGAGTTGGGTATTTGACAATTAAAAAAAATGTCTAGCCATAATATTCTACAATGAAGTCTGGTAATCTATAAGCAACATCATGTGCAGAAACTTCTAAGAAACTATTTTAGTGACCCATGTTTTTCTGAGAACAAAACAAAAAAAAATAGATTCAGGAAGTTGAAGACTAGCAATAATCAGAAGAAAAATGTTTTTAAAAAGTGGCTTAAGAGCTTTAGAAAAGGAGGAAAACTATTAGAGCAATAAGATTAAGTGGTACAGAAAGCTGTAAGAAACAAAACATAGGATTATGAAAAAGAATGTGTTCAAGTTAAAAACCTGATGGTGAAAACATAATATTTAAATAAAATATTTGGAAAATAAAATATAAAAGATCCCTAATTCCTCTATTCATTTGTTTGTTTAACACTATTTAATGAACTCTTATTCTGTATTTGGTGCTGGAGATAAAGCAGTGAAGAGACAGAATTTCTTTAAGGATTTTTTATTCTAGTAGGAAATAGATGACCAAGGTAAAGAAGTGAAATAGTGTACAGGTAGTGTTAATAACTAAAGAGAGAAAACAGGAAGGGGGATATGAGATTTGGGAAGAGGACTGGAGTTATAGAGTGAGTAGCAAAGGGAGAGAACCTTAAGCAGGCTCCACACCTGGCACAGAGCCTGATGCAGGGCTTGATCTCAGGACCATGATATAATGACCAGAGCCAAAATCAAGTGTCAGGTGCTTATCTGACTAAGCCACCCAGCCAACCCCCAGAGTTCTTATTTAACCCCAAAAGGCACCACCAGCTCCAGGGTCTCAGACATCAGAAAAGAATACATTCCAAGGTACAAGGAAGTATTTTGTTAAACTCTGGGAGGACTGGATAATATAAATGATATTTTTGGGAATCTCTATAAAATCAAATTTTACATTTTTTGAAATATTTTCAAGAAAACAGTTATATTTCCAAAACATTTATTATCACATTTGTATTTATTTTTAGTAATGAAAATTTTATATATCTTTATTATCTTTTTAAAATAGATATTCAATGTTAAAAAAAGATTGATGAAGAGAGAAAGAGCATTCCTACTATATTTTTAATACTAGGGGTACATTACAGTAATGGAAAAAGTACCTAACAGGAGAGCTCATTATTTTTATATATAGTAGATTTCAAGTAAGTGCTAAATCCATTTCCCCTTCTAGCAAGTATTCATTGAAAATACTCCACTTATGGGTGTATGGAACACTTATGGGTGTTTCAACTTAGTTCGTGATCTCACAGTTTGGTTCATGAGTTCAGGCCCTGCATCTGGCTCTGTGCTGACAGCTCAGAGCCTGGAGCCTGCTTCAGATTCTGTGTCTCCCCCTCTCTCTCTGTCCCTCCCCTGCTCTCTTCTCTCTCCCTGCCACCTTCAAAAATAAATAAGCATTAAAAATTTTTTAAATACTCTAATTTTAAGGTTATCAAATTTTAACATTTATCTCTTCTTAATAGGTTAGATACTCTGGAAACACTGTTAACCACCATTTTTTTCTTAGCTTAAAGAATCATGTAGGGACATGATAGGTAACACGACAGAAATATATTACTTGGAGTAGAGTACAGAGTAGGACTTAATAAGTGTCAGATAATGAGTAGAAATTAAGAATGTCATTGTTTCCTATGGCAGTATTCCAATACTAATGAAAGAAAAAGAGAAACAAAGAAAAGAGAGAAAGAAACAAAGACAAGCAAAGAAACTAATTAAAGGTAACTCAGAAAGGCAAAACTAAAGTTATAAATGACTATGAGAGATACAAAGTAATCAGGAATCATCTCTTCCATAATTCTTGCTCTCTTGCAGAACATAGATGAGAATGTTTGTATTATTTTGGAATTTTGGTTAAAGTGTTCCAAAGGATAATGGGTATAGCCTTAGACAACATCCCTTTAGTCTTACAAAGTGAGAAGTCCAAATAGGTCCTTTCACCCTCAACCTTATTATCCCCCTTCATGTAAAACAGGCTAGGGTTTTGTTAGAAATCACCTGATTGTCCTGGCTTGGATCATCATTTTACAGTGGCTTGGGTGTATGTGGGGTAAGGCAGGTGAAAATCTGGCTAACAAAAGAAAGTGGACAGGGTTATGGATAGCAAGAGTAAGGCGGTAGCTTTACTGAAGGTTGCTGTAAAGTCAGAAGAGTGCCCAGCTGCCCAGGACAGGCCAGTAGCCCACTACTCCTTAAACATCTCTGACTATGGAAAGAAACAACTCAAGGGTGCAAGGGTGAGATCAAATCTACACGGAGTGTAGGAACAGCTTCAGCTTGGAAACTAGAGTCATATAGAGTTAATATTTCAGGTAGGTCATCAAATTCTCTTCCTTAAAAGTATGTCGAATCAGGTTTTTACCTTACCTCTTGGCTGAACTGCATTGAAGTTCTAAAGAGCTCATCACTAAGCAAGACAAAACAGTTTCAGAAGCCAAAATATGTCACACACATATATACAACTCTTTCATGTACTTAATACGTTGTCAGTAGGCTGACTGAAACAACTGCCCATGGAACATGATAACTTGAGTGTGCTTAATTTCACTAGCCTATGTTTCTTGGAGTCGGTATTAAGAGTACAGATTAGGTTTAGCTTCTCAAGTATACTTTTCCTTTGGGAGCATGGTTTTCCATATAAAACTTAATGATGAGTGTAATCATGAAAATGATCACTGGCTTCATTTCAATTTCTCCCCGAGAGCAGACACCAAGACACCATATTGAGCACTAGTAGCTTATTTAAGGAGTGATAAAGGAGCACAAATGAGGAACTGGAAAAGGAGAGGGAAAAAGCAAAGGAAAATCCAACAGGTTTGATAAATAGCGATTACCACTATGGACATCTGGGACGAGAACGGTCTCGTTATTGTCCTACACAGAGACAAGGAGCACTTACTCTAATTGGTTGAGGTGGCTGAATTGTACACTGCAGTTTCAAGTAAATTCAGAGGAAGCTGAGAGTATTTAGAATGAGGAATTACATGCTCGCTATAGCCTATCACTTGCACCACACATATTTATTCATGCCCCACATTGCATACAATTGGCTACTGATAACTCTAGCCACTGGCCAGACAAAATCTCTCTCTAAAAAAAGAAAAACAAAATGTAGGGGAGTCATAAGAAGCTAAAACTCACTACACAAGCTGGAGTTCTATGGCTCCAAGAGGTTCCAAGATAGTAAGTACTATTCATCAACTGTCTTCTGTCACCTATTCTAGATTTCTTTTTCCCTTTGTCATTACTTCTACTTATCCAGGTTGTTTATCCAGTGGAATGTCCTAGATTTAATCTCTGAGAAGTATGAGCCCTTAGTTATCTAAGATTGCTGCAATTGCACATTGACTATTTTCACTGATTGCTGAAACATCAAGGGATACCATAGTGATTTCTCGCCTCCAGACATACTCTACCCTTTCTTCAATACCTACTGGCACTCTTAGGTCCCTAGGTCTTCATGCTTATCAGTGTTGATTACATCGAAGGCTACAATAACTTCTTTCCTGCTGCTCTGTAAGAAAGAGCAGACTTTTTAAAAAATACTGGAGAGGCGGCACTATTCAATAGGCACAGGTTGAATACAAACCGTATCCTGTATCAAATATACTTTCATGTTTCCACCCGGAACAATCATCCTTATTTTTAGTACCTTGGTAGCTTCCAGATAATGTGATAGGAATGCATGCCCATCCTATCTGTTTATTATAAAATCAGCCCTTGGATCTAAGTCAGTATTACAAAGGATCACATTTGAAGGAGACTTAGAAACTCTGTACTCAGCTCTCCCTTCCAGGAAGAACTCTTCGCCCATCTGGAAGTAAAATCAACAGATAGTGCCAACTATCAGTTCCCATCAGCTGCCTGAAATAGTTAGTATTTACTGATTTAACACTTTGTACTTGCTTCAAAGCTGCCCGGTGGTTGGCAAAAAACTTTGTCAAATAAACTTCATAGTTGAACTTCTTTCCATACCCAACACAGCTTCTCTTTTCCTATTTTGATAGGTTTCAGACCCTAATAAACATCTTACACTCCTCCAGAAAATCCAAGGGAGTAAAATTAAAGAAGAAAGAAAAAGAAAAAAAAAAAAGGAAAAAGAACCCCCCCAAAAGGGCAAAATGTTTATTCCTCATCCTGCCCACTAGTCTACATATGCAGAGATCAGAGAAACGAGGTAAGCAGCCATAGTTTACAAGTGAATAGGACTTTTCTTGTGCTTCCTGGAAAAAGGCTGCCCCTTCGGGGAACAAGAATCTCAAATCATGGAGAGTACAGAGTTTCAGAAACAAGAAACAAAATGTCCCCCAGTGGGTCATTCGAAGTGATGTTAAGTAAGACAACTCCTACTCCACTGCCTCTACTCTTTCTACTAGGGCCAAAGTACAGTATTAAAGTATTTGCTACAAGTAATATATTGCATACTGGAGGAAGGATTCCATACACTTGCAGAGTATTGACCATAACGTGGCATTTGA
Source organism: Crocuta crocuta (assembly GCF_008692635.1). NCBI lineage: Eukaryota > Metazoa > Chordata > Mammalia > Carnivora > Hyaenidae > Crocuta > Crocuta crocuta. The sequence goes on from NW_027533170.1 coordinate 394,548, forward strand.
ATTGTTTCTTTGGTTGGATATCCCAGTACTCTAGCATCTGGACATCTGAGTGGTGCAGTATGTGGTACCAAAGGGAGATCCCATAGTCCTGGGGATCTCTTCCATGCATCCCTTCCTGGATGTACTTCCATACTTCCACTGAGAGAAAAAGGATCCCTTTGTCTATTTTGATACGTAATACCCCATGTTGGTAAAACAAACACTAAGCACCCTGTTTGAAAAATGGTGGGAATTGGAGCCCTGCGAGGATAAAAAGCAATTGCATATTCAGAATGTGTCTTTTCCTATTTGAATAAATATATGACCTTTCCAGAATGGAAAGGATTCAATACATCAACTTTCCAGGCAGCAGACAACAGGAATCCCTGAGGAATGGTACCCTCTGGTGACAGTCAGGTGAGCCTTGGTATGAAGGAGTGCGTGCTGTTAGGCCTACATATAGCCTCCTTCTCTGCCATCATGACCACTTAGGGGAGTTCTGGGTTGAAACAGGTGCTCATGTCTGGAAACTGGACAAGCAATGGGGACTTTATATTAGAAAGCCAGCACTAAACCTTTAAGATGTCCGTCCCTACCCTCTTCTGCTGGTACAAACCAAACAGTACCTGTGCTGGCTGTCCACCTATTTTTCCCCTAGGGATGACATACTCTGTTAACCATCTCCATAACTGTCGGCAGCTAAACCCCTCTGGCCACCCCTCTTACCCTACCACTCTGGGTGATGACTGCATCCACCAGCTGATGGAGGTTAAGTGATCCGAGGCAGCCTCCATTCCTTTTTTTTTTTTTTTTTTTAAAGATTCGGTCACTCTTGTAGTTACTTGTGAGCCCCAGTCTATCTTCTTGGTCTTTTCATAAATACCATCATCTGACAGGTTTCCATTTGCCCACTTCACTGAACATTTTATTACTTTCTCACACCAAGTACCACCACAATGCCACCGTATCTACTTCTCTTGGCATGAGCCATAAGTTTTTCCAGAGGTCTTTACCAAGGCACTTAGTTCTTTATCCCAGGAGAGTTGTTAACTCAGAATGCAATCCCACTTAAACTGTGGTGGGTCCTGACAATTCATGATGGTTATGTTTTGCAGTTTTTACAGGGTATAGTAATTGTTTTTCCTTACTAGACCTAGAACATCCCTGGATGTCTTAGGTTATAACTCAACCCTAACTTAAGGTCTTAGTGGCCAGAAAGGGCAATGGAAACTAACCATGAGTGCCATACATGAATTACAGAAAAGAAGCATTTGTACTCTGGAAGGGCAATAGGAAAATTCTACCTCTTAACAGAGAAGGGTACATCATTCTGTGCACTCAAAGACTCCAGAGGACTATCAGAGTTCTTGATTTGGAAGGACATAAAACATTCCCATTTTATGTAAGTGGGCCCCATGCTTTCCCAGCTTAGGTCCTGACCTTAGGAAACAGATTCTGCTTTTGCTGAGAGTTTAACCTGTATTGGAAATTGTCTTCTCTTCTAATTAGGACCTAATCTGATTCTCAACATGCTACTCTCTCCCACTGCAGGAGACGTGAGCCTCTTTATGTACTACCAAGGGAGACTGCAGATACTCTCCCTTAGCTCATAAATGGAGTTAATCACTCCCAGTTTTTCCAGCAAAACAAACAAAAACTAAAACAACAAAAAAGCAAATGGAAACAAACACGCAAAGATTTCCTAACGCAACAGTGGAAGTGGATGTGGGTGTTCGCCACAGGCTGTTCCTGCCACCCTAGAATATTCTACTGTGCTCAACATCTCTTATCTGGTCAAATGTTTTAGGGTTTCACTTACTTCCCTATCAAGGCCTCCAGTATCAATACAGGAGGCATTGATGGCTATGGATCTCATCTACTTTATAGCTTCACCGCTCTTACAGTGAAATCTTGGACCTAAATTTTAGCATAATCTTCTCTCTTGCTTCAGTTGATGAGGTTAGATTTAAACATGGCTGTAGATTTATCCAGCTTTTCAGGTATGCTCTGAGTAAAGAGCTGGTTCTCCAATACTGTTGTTACCTTTTTTCCAAAATATTTGAGGCAGTTAACAAAAGACAGTCAGGGGCACAGTCCTTATAATCACCACTGGTGACTGAATTGCTACAGCTATTGACTGTATAAGCCTCAACTTACCCTTCCTTCTAAATATCATCCCAATGTATCACTCATGGGGTTCATGGGAAGAAAGGTGCTATCGTACCGAATGGTTAGTAACACTCATTATACTCACTACCAAAAGGCATTCCTTATTGCCACCTGACTAATGAGTAATTCATTTCCAGAGTATTATTCCACTCTTCTGCGTAACTGGACCATTTCCATTACAAAGCCCATGATGTGGGAGAAAGCCTTTAAGAAAAGATGCAGAAAGATTCATGAACTTGCTGTAGACAGCTATCACCTTGCACACTGTCTGCGTGGTTACTCACGGGTGAAATAAAGTTCTATACGGTGGGCATCAAAAGTGCTTCCTGTAACCACTTAATCATTTCTTTTTAAAGGATAATTCCAATGTACTGCTTGAACATGCTTCAACTGACCTTCCCCGTAATTTTTCAAAGAGTACATCTAAAGATGAGATAAATCAATTTGAATATGTAGTTAATCCACTATTTATACCTGGCTTCATGATCAATTCATAGCACAGGCTAAACTGTGTTATGTGAACTAGCCCACACAAAACCAAACACCCAAACAAACAAAAAAGTGCTCTATGAAACCAAACCTGTTGCAGCCTCTTAAAGTAATTTAACCTGATGTAGTTTTTAGTTATACCTTCTCTTAAAATGAGTTTTGGAAGAAGTCCTTTTCATTAAAAGCCAATCTACTCCTGTGTTCAAAAAGTAGTGTGAAAGATGATACACAGCAAGTAACACCTGATTCATTTCCGACATTCCTAATGGAAATTTTATAACGCTAAAAAATCAGTAAAATGTAAGTGATGCGACCGACGGTGAATTTCCATGGAGAGAAGAAAGAAAAAATGATCTGACTGTATCATTCTTAACCACTGCTTCAAGCCATTCTTTTCCCAAAAGTTTCAGTCCCTTTTACAAGATACATAGAAAAAGTGAATGAAAGTATTCTAAGATTAGCAAGTAGATTTTGGAAGGAGAAGAATCCTATAAATAAGATATCTTCTTATAGGCAGATAATCTGAAATCCACATGTAAATGATAATAATACATTTTTCTTTATAAGGATTTGATCAGAAAACATGTAAGTGGAAGTGCATCAATACTATGGGGTTTTGGCAATGACAAGGATGAATAAGACTTACCAATGTTCTCCACTAATGCCCTCAGAGCCATATACTTTATCATTCTATGAAGAAAAATGGCATATCTACTTTCCCAAGGGATATTCTACTTAAAAGGAAGGTCCTGGACTGCCAGTAATAAAAAAATAGTATGTTTATATAACCTGTCTTATAAATAAGATTGAGAAAATTAAAATTCATAACCTTTGCACTATCTTCTTTAACAAAGAGCTTAAGAATATAAATGAAATGGAACAAGGCATAGCTAAAATTGAAACCAAAAAGGAAATTCACAAAAGTCCAATAAAAATAAAAACCCTGCTTCCTAAAAATATTACTTCTCATTAACATAATCTCCACAAATTTATTCCTTCACTTTCTGCAATACATTTTGCATATTATTTTCTTCTGATTTCCATAGAAACAGCACTAGTTATCTCATCCGAAGATAATTACAGTCTCACATTTGCTTTGCTCACTTGTTGCTTTTCCATTGATTTTCCATCTGGACCAAGCCAATACTTTCATAAAACTTTGGAGAAAAGATAAATGAAAGCTTTCTTTTGCATATCTCAATGATACCTTGCGTTCCTATGATTTAGTGAGTTTCCAATCAAAGGAAAAGAGAAAAGGGCATTTGGTGTCAAGTGAAAAGAAACAATGGATTTGAGATGACTCACATGTATTTAGAAAAAAAAATGTAGTGACAGTTTATGAAGAGCTGAAAAATATCTAAAAATGTGAAATATAAATATTTACAGCACAGAAAAATGCTCCAGAACATCAACCTTTCCATTGGCCCATCCATGAGTTTGAGACCAATCCTCTCAACTGTGCCACCCCTAAACCTAGAAAAAAGCATGATGCTAAATCATTATCTGTATAATCACTGCAACAAACCTATTCCTTCTATTTTATACTAACACACACACACACACACACACACACACACACAAACACACACACAGAAAACAAAAGAAAAAAAACCCTCAAAAATAGGTGGTAAATAATTTCCCCCAAAGCTGGGATTTCTAACTCTAAATCTTTATGCAATGCAATATCACCTTCAATCTCATAATATTTCTTCCAGCATCTCATTCATTAATCATTGTCAACTCCTTATCTCATGGGCCCATTCACCTTTTGTCTTTTACTCTTCTTTCTTTGTGTTGACCTACACTCAGCTGTTTTTACAGGTGCTTGACCACCCTAAAACTTGTGCAGTGCAAATTTCCCTTTGCCTTAAGGGGAAGATTATGTGGGTTTCAGCTTCAGATACTAGCATCAATCATTTTTCTTCTTGCATTGTGTTTTCCATTTCTAAAGATAAGATCAATACATCTTTTGAAGTGCTCCTAATGACCTGATAAGTTGTTAAATTTACAGCAAAGAGAGGATTATAAGATTTTCCTTTCTAAAGCATTTATAACATTGAACTCTATCCAAAGTGTTTTCGCCACTAATGACTATATCTGTGCCATAATCTGTGGATTCAGAAATGCAGGTAAAATGGTGGCCCTTGAGCTTATTTAAATCTTTTCTCAAAAAAAAAAAGCCAACTATACTTGCTTTATAACCACATGCCTTTCAAGATCCAACTCAAAACATGAACTCATTTTTTAAAATTGACTCACTATGTGAGTAGAAAAAATAAAAGCCTAATGAAAATGTATGAATGATAAATATATTAAAGTCCACAGAGAATTAGTTTTCCAATTTTAAGTTCTTACCTATAGCTAATATAGAAATTATTTTCCAATTGTTAGTTGAAGCCTCTGTAAAGAAATTCCTTAAAAAAATTTTTTACTCTGAAATTGCCATTTCATTTGCTTTGCCTGCATCATTGTGAAACCTGAAATTACTAACAGACCAGCCAGGAAAACCTAAGGTATATCCTCTAAATAAATGAATATTTAAAGCAAGATTGTCAAAGAAAAAAGCCCTGATGGAGGCCCATGCATCAGACTTATATGTTTCTACACTGTGTAAAAAATCAGCGACCATAAAAAGACCAATATATCAAGGCTCATTTGCAGAGTCACGTGGGGAAATAGATTTATCTCATTTCCAAATTAAGTCCTTTCCAGTGTTACTGTCCCTTGAAAAGGGAAGAAGACTATGGTATCTGTCTTGATGAGGGAACAGAGAACAAGGTCATTAGAGAGGCTATCCTCATGGTGCTCGTAATGTTGAAACACTACATTCTGCAAAATTCACATCGACATTATTTTATTGAAAAACAGATGAAACCAACTAGATCATTGTCAGTAATGAAAATGATGAAAATGTTGCCAGAATTTACAAAATAGATTCACATTCAGATTATATATACAGTGAGCTTTTAAGTCAGGAAGAAAATCAGTGACACAAGGAATATATAAATTCAGCCATTCAATATGAAGAAACATCAACCTAATGATTTTTTTTTGTTTGTTTTTTTGTTTTTGTTTTTGTTTTTTTTTTTTGGCCTGGTTCTGTTCCTTCCATCACTTATGGCTTTGACAAAATTTTAGAAGAGCAAGGTTCTGAGGATCACTTTATTAGAAAAGGAGGAAATAATGAAGAGGTAAGGGAAACTTGAGTGTTGATAGAACAATCTCTCTAAAGTACAGAACAGCAGGCAAGTAAGAATACAGTTTGACTGTTAGCCAAAGAGGAGTCAAATAACCTAAAGAGGAGAGCAGAAATCTGGAGAGGCTTAAGACAACTACACAGAGCCATGTGCTGAAATCTTCTGTAGAGATAGACCTAAATGCCAGAAGAGGGTTGAAAAATTATGGGACATTCTTAGTAGGGGAAAAATTATAGAAAACCAACAAGAGAGGGATAAAAGAATGTGAGAAGTATATGTTAAATTGGTTGTGATCACTAAGATTTTGTAATTTGTTTAGGTGGAATTCCTTCAAGTAATTATAAAATTCAGTGGTTGGCTGTGCTGGCAAACAGCTGAAATAGCTCAGATGAAGCATCACTAGATTTGAGGAGGGATTGTGAAATGTGCAGGTTCCGTGAGTCATCAGTAGGGAGGCTGCAGTCATCAAGGTGATAAAATATGGTCAAGAAGACATGAACATTTGAGACAGATATGGAAGCCCTTAAGAAAGAGATTAAAAGAATGAGATGAGTCATTTCAAGAGGAAATTTAATTTTGAAAGTTCTAGTCATGTGTACTCTAAAAATTAATTGGCAAAGGGATTAGGTAAATTTCTCTCCTTCTTACTTTAAACTAAGGTGGTATTAGAGAACTCCTCACTTAGACTCTTACTATATAAGAAATGGGATTAGCAGAGCAATTGTGGCTGTGAAATTTAATACTGTGTGAATAATGTTCCTACCCTAAAAATGTGGTGAAGGACTTGAAATTGCGTTCTCAGGATATATTAAAGTTCTTCAATATAAAGTATTGGGAGGGTGTTCTGATTAGCAAGAAGAGCGATTACATAACAGATGAAGATCATTAGTTATTGGATTAGGACCATCCTCCTGTGTAAGTCTTCCCTTGGTGACATCAGTAGGCATAAAGGAAGAAGGGGAGAGGAGAAAGTGTAAGTAGAAGGTGTAAGGAAGGAGTTCTGCAACAGAAAGGAGTTTCTGATAACAAAGTTGAAGGCTTCTCAGAGGGTTACACTGAAGGAGGTGTAGGAATAGCCAAGAATTGGAAAGGCCTAGGGACACCTGGGTGACTCACTCACTTAAGCATCCAACTTTGGCTCAGGTCATGATCTTATGGGTTCATGGGATTGAGCCTCTTGTGGGGCTGTATGTTGACACTATGCAGCTTGCTTGGGATTCTCTCTCTCGCTCTTCCTCTCTTTGCCCCTTCCCCACTTGCACTCTCTCTCAAAATACAGAAAGTAAAAAAATAAAACAAATTAAAAAAAAAAAGGGCAAAGCCTAGGTAGCATTAAATCTAGAAATGAAAAAAGCCACAGTGAAGTAGAGGGTTGGATGCTGGCTTAAAAAGCACTTAGCAAAGTTACCTCTTTGGAGATGACTTNATTTCTGAGGGGTTGGTTGTAATAAGTCCATTTTCATTCATAATTTTGTCTATTTGGGTGCTCTCTCTTTTCTTTTTGATAAGCCTGGCTAGAGGTTTGTCAATTTTGTTTACTTTTTCAAAAGACCAACTCTTGGTTTCATGGATCTGTTCAATTGTTTCTTTGGTCTCTATGTTGTTTATTTCTGCTCTAATTTTTACCATTTCTCTTCTTCTACTGGGTGGAGGTGACTAGTTTTTTAACATAAAACTTGGCAGTCTTTGTTTAGAATTTATTTTAAAGAATCGGTAAATGTTTGGTACAGCATTGTTTAAATTCTGCAAAATTTCAAACTGATTAGAATAAAAAATGCAAAATACTTCCCTCCAAAGAAATCTTTTTGTGACAATACAGTCTTGACTCTGTTACTGAAAGTATCTGCATAAAACCAAATCATTAAGATCACTTAGAGAGTGCATAAATCCTCCTCTTTCACTCCCATACACACATGCACACACAGAGAGAAAATTAAGTAAACAATTAAATATTTCACCCCCATGATTCTCAGGGGGAACCTTGTAAGTGTCTATAGGAATATATGTAATTTTGAATGTTGACTGAAAATGTTTCTTTACTTATCAACTGCTAAGAAACACCATACTACATTCATAAACATCATGTTATATGTAGGCAGACTACACCGTGTTCTGGTTTTGTTGATGCCCCTATCAACCCATTGTACAATCAGAAAGTCTGAACTGTATTTAAATCGATCAGTTCAGCTTCTAGGGTGCCATGGTTTTCCTGTGTGAGATTTCTTGCCTAATATTACCTGTTCCTGATATATGTAGATTATCCAGGGTTTACTTCTGAAGAATGCTGGTTTGAAGGTGATGCTGCAGAGCAGAAACAACAGTCCTGGAAATATCAACGAAATCCAGAGAAGTGAACAGCAGATGCTACAAATGAAAAGTTTCAGAAATCATTTCAGTAGTTCTTAGTGTTCTATGTCCAGAGGAAAATACACCTTGGTTTTCCATAAAATATTACCAAAATGTAAATATCTAGATCCAGCCTTTCTAGTCTGCTCAATTTTCGATAAATCTAATACCCAAAGTCCATTAAATAAAAAAAAATATATATAGAAATAAATGACCCCCTAGTGTCTATATATCACTTTTTTTTATATTCAACAAGTAGTTCTGGATATGATTATTTAGTTACAATATACAGAAATCATCATAGAAATATGCTTCCCCTATGGTTTTCATTAGGACTGGGTATTTAGAAAGAGACAACAAAGATTTTTGTTTTACAGTATTTTCCAAAAGATCTTTCAGGTTCCATTGAATTTTTATAACCTATTTTTTTTTTCCTGTTTAAAATTTATGACATTTATTGAACTTGCTCCAAGCTAACAGACACTGGTTTACATTGCTTTTGGTATTTTCCAAGCAATTTATTTAAGAGAGTGAATGGTATTTATTGCTCATCCCACGAGACAAACATGATTCCAGGCAAGTTTTCAGTCCAAAAAAGTCAGATGAAACATGAGAAGATGATGCATTCTTATTCAATCTTAATGAAACTTTAAAATTAGCCATATGGACTCACTGGAAAGCTGAGGATACTTTTATGCCTTGGAACCTCAAAAGGTCTTGTGATGTTGAGGCACTATTAATTCTTATGCCTCAAAAACAAATTGTTTTGATTCTCAAATGATCTTGCTGCTTGCATCTAGTGCTTAACCCTAGCATGGCAAAGGAAAAAAAGGAAATTTGTGCCAAGAAATAAAGTAGGTCGCTTGTGCTTGTGAGCCCTTATCTGCCTTTCTTTGCACATCTTGCTTCCAAAAATCATTGATTAAGATTACCAAGGAAACAAGAACATAAGGGTAGGATGGTGATCCTGCATAACTTCTTAATCAAGAATGTCAGTAACTGGCTCAGGAGTATATTATCACAGTAACTTCACATCACATTCTTTTTTTAGTGACTTAATTTTAATCTGTTAGTAATTAAATAAAATATAAAATAATGAAAACCATTCAAAGAATTTAAAATGTTTCTTATTTTAGCTGGTAACTAATTGACCCTTTAAAATATTAGAATTTAGGGGCAACTGAGTGGCTCAGAAGGTTAGGCGACCAACTTCGTTTCAGGTCATGATCTTGCACTCTGTGAGTTTGAGCCCCGCGTCAGGCTCTGTGCTGACAGCTCAGAGTCGGGAGCTTGCTTCAGATTCTGCATCTCCTTCTCTCTCTGCCCCTCCCCTGTTCATGCTCTCTCTCTCTCTCTCTCTCTCTCTCTCTCTCTCTCTCCCTTGCTCTCCCTCATTCACCCTCTCTCTCTCTCCTTATCTCAAAATTAGATGAACACTTTTAAAAAATGTAAAAAATAGATTAGAATTTACTGGAATATAATAAAATTAAGAATAATTATTACATTTGGTATAGTCCTTAAACACCCTCAGAAAGAAATGGACTTTTCATTAAAATATTTAATATTTTCACTATTTTTTTTGCTCTTGAACGGTGATGGTGAAGGGAATAAGTATTTGTTTTCCCTAAAATGTAAAACCTTATAGAGTAATATTTTATTATTTGTGTAAATTATTCAGTGAGTCCTTTGAGTAACTATATAAAATTTCTCAAACAGGGTTAGGCTTCATGAAATTTTGGAGTACACACCAATTATATGTGAACTAGTTCCTGCAGAACAAATAAAGCACATTTAATTGGAACACTAATCTTATTCACATCTTTACAGAAGAAAAGTTAGTTAATGTACTTCATAAAAAGCTCTTGACAGATATTTAAGGTAATAAAATGCGGTACTCTTTGAAGAAAAATTAAAAAATCAAATGTGGGGGTGCCTGGGTGGCTCAATCAGTTAAGCGTGAGACTCTTAATGTTGGCTCAGGTCATGAATGCTCACTCACTCACTCTCTGTATCAAAATCAATAAATAAACATAAAAAAGATAATGTGGAGGTTTAAGTGTATACACACAAGTATAAAGAAGTTGTGTTCATGAAGCAGCCTGCTTCCAACCCTAGACCAAGCCCCTGGCTATCCTTCAAGTTAGGAAGGGAGAACATTTGAGAAGCTCAGCTCTTATTTAAGTGGATGATAGTATGTTAGTATGGTAAAAATAATGTTACTGTTACCCTGTCCCCCTAAGAAAACCTTGAGAAATGAGAAATCACATCTAGCATTACAAAAGAATGATAAAAGTGAATTCACTCAATCATTTATGCATGCACCCACTGCGTAAATACTGAGAAGCTATTATGCGTCTTAAAGAGTCAGCAATGAATAACCTCAGCGTTTCCTTTCATGGAATTTACATTCTATGTGGCAAATGCTTGGCGTAAATGAACTTAACCACAGAAGACTTTCAGGCAATGAAATGTCACTCTCAGACATAGTTATGCATCTTGGAAAGACTGATGAGGACAAGCACCACAAAATGGGTGTCTCTTACATTATTTATTATTAGAATTGTTTTGAGAAACCTTTTTCTCCTTGGACACATGCAATGCACCGACTTAGCTACACCCAGTACCCCATCATCTCTGAACAAACAGCCTGCAGGCTACAAGCTCAAACCCACTACCTACTGGGGCTCCGTTTTTATTCTCCTGCTGCTATACATTCCATAATTTATAAGCAGTGGTATACTGGAAAATAGATAATAACTTGCTCTCTGAAAAAAAGGATATGGCTAGAGATCTACAGAGATGGATATATAGAGACATACATTCGTCATAAATTGTACTAATATAAATGGATGGCACATCATTTATAGATGATGATAAAATATAAATACTCACTGTCATTTCCACATAGTCAATTAATGCTCACAGAATGTGTCAGTTGATTTCTTCCAACCTCTTATATTTGTTGTCAACTTACAGTTTCACTTGATGACGTGGTGCAGCACCATGAATGGTGGTGGGTCTTTTGTTTCCTTTAATGAAAGTAAAATGAAAACAAAGCAATGAAGACCTGAGTTAAACCATCACTCATTTGTAAATGATGGAAACTACTTTTTTATTGAGAAGGGTAACAGTTCTCCAACAATGAAGAATGTTTCCTCTTTATTGAGTACGCTATATACAATGCAACAGTGTACTCACATCATGCACTATGAAGTTTAACAGACATGATTAGCATTTCCCCCACTGTTTCCTATGCCAACAGAACACCTCTCTTCCTATTTCAAGGCACCAGCATGATGCCAATGAATGCACCACTGGGAGGAGATGGGCAGTACTACTACCATTCGTAGTATGTCTACCATATGAATGTATACAGTAAACATCAATAACCTCAAATTACAGATGTGAGAAACCTATTCAAAAATTAGAAAGTGATGACTTTTGAATATTTATTAATATTTCAATATAATTAATTGTAAATTTACATAATTTAACTTTAATAATTGTTAGCCAATGGCTTAAACAATTTCTGAAAACTGAACATTTAGTTTTCATGGGCAGCTTTGGCACAGTGTTAGCTTAGCTTACAAGCTAAGTCCCAAGTACCGAAATACCCATAATTCTTCTCCTGGTAGCTGGAAACATTCCAGGTTTTAGTGCTGAAAGTCCCACATTCCACGAAACCCTTCAGTCTGAGGCAGCCTGAAACATGTGGTTACCCTAATCCATGGAGTCTCTTGAATATGTAGGTAACCACCTAGTTACTGATAGAGCTGGTGTCTTTGTCTGAACCTAGAGCCCTTGAAATGTATTTTCCCCTTAGAGTCCTTGCCCTCTGCTCTGGCTGGGGGCTAGGAGATAGACTCCATAAAATAAATTGTCATGGTCTCAGGCACTGTTAGACTGAGTAGCACAGTGGCGTTCACACTTGGAATGTGTCTTAATTCAGGAACATACCACCTAAACTCATCATCATCTTTTGCTTATTGTAACCAAGCCTTTGGAATCATTAAGCTCTTTTTTCTTCCTGTAATGGAGGCTCCCAATATTTAGTTCAAGAAGTAACTCTGAAGATTAAATGAGATCATGTTCACACAATGCCTAGGTTAGATGTTTAATAAGTAGTAACAATATTCTTGTAAGTAGTCCTAGCTCCTTTTTAAGCCATTTACTTTCCCTAGTGGAACCTGCAGAGAGCCAGCTGCCATCAGACTCTGAGCATACGCAAGCCTCCATCACATGGGATTAAGCAAAGGAGTCCTATCTCTGGCACTTGAACCAGAGTAGCACCAGCCATGACCTTGTACCAATGATTCAGTCCTTGGTTCTATAACTTGTTTCTAAGCCAGTCCTAATTAGAGCTACATTTATAGTCAACCTTTTTGAACCACATGTTACTTCAAGTCGTTCATCTCACAACTGTTTTTCAAATTTAACTGATGTTCCCACCCAGGAAGAATATGAGACTGTTTCTTGCCAGAGTGACAAATACTTCCCAGCCTCCTGTTATCATGTTGGCTGGAAATCAAATCTAGAAAAAGGAGGGCAAAATGAGAGAAGCAGGAAGTTCAGTGTTCTTAGGAAACTGTTTATAGAGCAAACTTGACAGATAACCTAGAAGATAAGCCAATGCTCTGGAGTAGAGGCCAGCAAACCCTGGTCAGTCCACAGTCTGTTTTTGTAAATAAAATGTTACTGGAACACAGCCCTGCTCATTTATTTACATATTGTCAAGAGCTGCTTCTGCGCTTTGGCGACACGAAAAAGTTGCGTAGTTTTGACAGAGACCATGTGGCCTGTGAAGTCTAAAATATTTACCATATGGCTCTTTATAAAGAGAAAAAGGTTGACAATCCTTGCTCTAGTGTCCAAATGAGGAAACACTTCTCTCGATTTACCTGGTCAGAGGAAAATGACCTGGGAAGAGGGAAACACTGGTGTCTCTAGCTGCTCCTAGATTTTCAAGTAAGTAAGAGGCTATGCTTACTCTTTCTCCAAACAAAGCCACAAAGGCTTTGCTGTGACTGCATTTACCTAGAATGATTATAGACCAAGACTGTGGCTATTGTTTGTTTTGACAGAATTTCCTAAAACAAAAGCTAGAAAGAGTCCTAAGAGCCTGCAGTGTCAGATACTGGTATGTTTATTCTAAAAATGCAGAAATAATTTCTGTTTCCCATGTAGCTTTCAGAATACCATCATCACTCTCCAGAAATTATACCTACATTCTCTGATAGGGAAGGACTAGCAACTTTTATCACCCTAGGCCAAAATTTGCCCTTTCATGAGAAAAAATAGTAATTTCATCTTTTATGTAAAGAAGTAATCATGAGTATATATTAAGGAATTCTTAGCAAAGGCTGGGATTTATATAAGAAAAACAAGTATAACTTGTCAATCTAAGAAATGTGTTAATTACACCACTATTCTTTTGCTACATTGGAGAGTTGTTTAAATTGGCATCATTTCTTTTCCAGGTGTCATGTTGGTTTTCTCCACATGTTTTCATAAAATAAAACCAAAACCAAATCACCATGATTATTGAATTTTGTGACGTATGCTTCAAGTGATATAGTAGAAAATTAGGTTAGACTGTCTGGATCGTTATTCTTCAAAGTTGTTTTTTGTTTTGTTTTGCTTTGTTTTTAGACATGCTTTAAACAAGATGCCACATTCTTGCCTGAAGCACTAGAGATAAAAGAAAGGTGTTAGATACAACAGGGAAGCTCTTCCAAAGTTAGCATATAATGCCTAATTTTGTTTTAAAGATTTCATAAGGCTCCCTAGGTGAGCAGGTGTCCTATAAGGGCTTTCCATTAGAAATGATGGGAGTACTGAGTCAGGCCTGAGAAAGTGGCACATTTCTATACCTCAAAGAGAAAGGAGAAGAAACAAAGGCTTGGAGAGAAGGACAATCTACCTTATGAGTAGATTTCTTTTTCTGCTGTGCTGCACAAGTGTGGGGATGAGGGTAGGAGGACCAAGGTGGGTGGGGTGTACAGCCAGGCTTGGACAGTTCTGAGTAATTACTCATTACCATTGTCTCTGTTCCCAGGGCTCTGCTGTTCACTGTGGGCTGTGTCTTCCCACCACATACACAAATGCATGCACACATAATGAGTCATTCATGGCTTCAAGAAAATTAAGAGTAACATAAAAGTTGTCACCCCACAAGCAAGTTTGATCTCAGTGCAGTAAATACCACTTCTGTCTAGTTTCCTTTTCTGTACTTGCAGAACCCCAAGCGTGATGAGAGTGAAGCAGACATTACTTCTGCATTGTCACTCTTGACTGAACTTCAAGCAATTAGTTGTAACTTACAGCAGAATCTCAGGGTGGGGGAAAGAAGATATGGCCTGGTGAAAATCATGAAGATCATCTATCCACCTAGTCTGCTTCAGTACTCAATCTCTTAGCCATATTTTCACTTGGTGCCAATGTAAGGAAGGGCACGCTTTCTGTTGTCTCTTGTCAAAACCCTCCCCAGTCTTTAGGACAAATATTCCCCTATTTGAAAAGCATTCCTTCCAGAGAAGCAGACTTAATTAAATTCTCTTGGGGCACTTGAGTGGCTCAGTTGGGTGGATGTCCCAGTTCGGCTCAGGTCATGGTCTTCCGGTTTATGAGTTTGAGTCCCACATCCAGCGCACTACTACTAACCTGTCAGCATCAACTAAGACCTGTTTTGGATCTTCTGTCTTCCTCTATCTGCCCCTCTTCCACTTGCACATTATCAAAAATAAATATTTAAATACATACATACATACATACATAAATTCTCTTTACTTAAGTACTCAGAAACTGTGGCCACAGCTTTACTTTACCACTTACTTTTCAGTATGACTCATACATAAAGGGACATTCACATGATCTGACTATGACTGAGAGTCAGACCAGGATAAGGAAATGAAGAGGATCCTTTTTTGTGATTCATTTGTGAAAACTGAATTGACTAACTCTTTTCTGTTTTTCTGTCTGAAAACAGACTCATATTTCTCCTGCTTCAAAAATCCAAACATTGACAAACTGTTTCTAACAGGCCATAGATTTTTGAACAAAACACTAGTGACTTAAGGTATGTAAAAACTAATTGGAGCAGAAAAACTAATTGGAAATGAGATTCACTGGAATATGCATCACATATTTTTAAGGTAAAATGTTAGAGAATTAATGAATGTTTTGTTATTTACATACAGAAGCACAACTCTGTTGATAACCATGCAATCTGTTATCTTTATATCTCCATTTGATGAATGTGTATTGGATTAATAAACAAAGAAACTATTATATGCATAATACGTATTTAGTGATGTAAATAAGTTCAATCGTATAAGAGATCCAGCTCAAGAAATTATGGTTTCTCCCAAGTTAAATACATAATGTATATATAAGGGTAATATATTGAATATTAAATTGAGATTAATTTTTTATTTTCTAAAAAATATGACATCTTTCAGACACTGAGAAAATTGATAATGTTTTTAAAAAGCCCATGAACCTATCATGTAGCTAAAATTACATTTGTCTCTTTAGAAACATAATTCCATGAAACATTAGATGTTGATATGTCTATGCTGAGATAAAGACAGTTACATCTATTTCACTCATTTTAACTTGTGAATACATGTAAAACATTATTTTTCATTCCTCTGTTGGGTGATTTCCACTAATTAGGGTTTTTATTTCCAGAAAGTTTTCTGCTGCAATGTGATCCTTGAACACATGTAGCCAGTTCTGTTCACTGATCAGGAAGAATGAAGGTGCTGCCTAGGGGGACAAAAAATTAGTTGCTTGGACTTGACCTTAAGAAAGGTTTTAAAAAGTGCTTATAGGAAATAATAGTCTGAGAAAAACCAAATAATAGTCTGGAGAACAATGCATTCACTGCAAGACCCCGATTTCATTAAAAGAAGAAAAAATATTTTTCTGAGAGAGAGAGTACATGAGCAGGGGAGAGGTAGGGAGAGAGGGAGAGAGAGAATCCCAGGCAGGCTCTGTGCTGTCAATGCAGAGCCTGACACAGGGCTTGACCTATGAACTGTGAAATCATGACCTGAGCTGAAATCTAGAGTCAGATGCTCAACAGACTGAGCCACCCAGTACCCCAAGAAGAAAACATTTTTGGTTTAAAACACAAAGACAAAAATAAAAGAACTGAGTAGGAAAAAAAGAGAAAGACCCTTTACTGGACTGTAAGGAGGGTGAGGACAGGACTAGAGAGAAGAGAACCAGAGTTTACACTTGAGTGCAGAGGCTAATCCTGCAAGTTTTTTCTTTCAAGTTTTTTATCTACAGCACAATAGGGAAGCCTACCAGTTATGTTCTTCACAATATGAAATGACTTAGCTAAGGTTCTCTAGAAAACCAACTTGAGGGAGAGAATACGTATTGATGCTTTCTTGGTGTGATACTGTGATTTACAATAAATAAATATTTTGTCTTTGTCCCCAGTGTTGGTATAGAGCAACTAAAACCCTTGGAGTTTCCTAAGCAATGAGAGCTATAAAAGTGTCTTCTGTTTATCTCAATGAGGTCAGTTTTAGAGCACCCAGGGATGGTGGCTTGTTGCTAGGACTGCCAAACATGCCATTAGGTTAGAAATTTTAGTTCCTCCCCATCCCCCAACCTTCAGGGATGGCTGATGGGCTGGAGGTTGAATCATTTGCTAATAGCAATTATGCCTATGTCATGAGACCTCCATAAAAAAAAATCCAAAAGACTAGGTTTAGAGAGCTTCCAGGTTGGTGAACACATGGAAATCTCAGAAGAGGGGAGGGAAGCTCCATGTCCTTTCCCAATACCTTGTCCTTTGCATCTCTTCTATCTATTTCTGAGTTATATCTTTTTATAATAATCCGATGATCCAGTAAGTAAAATCCTGCTCTGAGTTCTATGAGCCATTCTGGCAAATTAATCAAATCCAAAGAAGGAGGGGGTTGTGGGAAGCTCTGACTTATATCTGGTTGATGAGAAGCACAGGTAATAACCTGGACTCGCTGTTGGCATCTGAAACCTAAGGCAAGAATTGTAGAACCTCCAGTCTACAGCTGACTGGTCAGTAGTCCAGGCTTCGGACTGGTGTCTGTGGGGGGCAGTCTTGTAGGACTGAACACTTAACCTAAGGGATCTAAGTAGACAGTGTAAGAAGCAGGTTGAATTGTAGGATGCCCAGCTGGTATCCAAGAACTACTTGGTGTTGTGGAGGAAACCAACCCCAACCCTCATTGAAATCGGTTCCAGAACAACCCAAAGATTTGGTAAGATGTCTGAGCAAGAGAAAGAATACATAAAGTAGGGAAGGAAGGGAGCCAACCCATGAAATGGACTCAAGGCCCCATATTGGCTGTGTCTTCACAATAAACTATGTTCTAAGCAAAGGCCTCTACTCAGTGAGAAAGGACATTTCTGGACAAACTCCACAGAGAAACTATACTTTAGGGAGGTTTTTCAGAGGGAAGAAAAAGAGAGATCATGTTTATCTGCACAGCTCCTTAGAATGTTCTGTTTTCACCACAGGAAGTTAGCTACCTCCAATTCCAAAGTGTATCACCCTGGTAGCTTATTGAAAAGCCGTGCCTCCTGCCCAATAGGCAGTGTTTTGTCTGAGTCCAAAAGTGGCAATATGTAAGAGCTCTGAATAAGCAGGCAGTCATAAGTCACAGGGCAAGGTTGATGACTTGGGCAAATATGCATAGCAAACAGAGCTATAACTGAGGCTAAGCAAGCTGTTAAGTGTTTGAAGGAAGAGAAAGCCAAGAGAATCTGAAGAGGCCCTTCACATGTATTCCCGCCCTGACTCCTTAGAAAACTAAGAGGAACTATGCATTTGGACACATGACACTATGAGTCTGCCACCATACAATAGACACAATGGTCGTACCATCCTCATCTGGTCTCACTTCCAGAGAGCCACAGAAGAGGTCTAGAAAAGTTTCCTGGACCCTCTCCTGCTGTGGAAATTGAGATTTCCTAGTGTGATTCTTGAAAATCAATAAACTCTTCATCAGAAGAAATCATCAGAAGAAACGTGAACTCCAGAACTTGGCTTAGTTCTGAGCAAAGCCAGCTGTGACATAAAAGGATAAGTAAAATTGCACATGTGCATATCTTGAGTTGCAAATGTAAATTTAAAATGGTTTTGGATGAAAATAAACCCAAACAAAACAAGACAACCCCAACACAAACCCCAAACAAGATAAAGTACAACTCAAATCAATGGACAATGTGAACCATATGGATGGCATAAGAAATATAACAGCAGGTGCCATGAGAGAAGCTAACTAATGGCTGCAATGTTAGGAAGAGTTAATAAAGATGATGTGACTAAAACTAGGCCTCAAGGAATGGCAGAATTCTTAGAAGCAGAAAAGAGTTCCAAAAGTGTACCCGGAAAGGGAAAGAAAGGCAAAAAAGAAGGATTTGGGCAGTGCGCTTGATGTAGGTGAATGCAGAAGTGACATGAGCCAAGATCATATGGCCTTTATGGCCAGACATACACAAGGGTTATCACAGAAATATAAGAAAACAACCCACACTCTTAAGCAAGGGAGTAACATGAGCTAAGGTAAGCTAGAGGAAGAATAATCAAGAAGCCACAACAGAAGTCTGTTAGGAATAGAAATGGAAAGAAAAGTAAAGTGGCAATGGCAATCGTCTAGACATGAAAATAATCAGTGCCTGAATCAAAAGTGAGGACAGTGGAGTCAGTAAGATTCCAAGGAAGAACCAAGTATATGATACTTGGAGACCATGCTTGATATGGGGTAAACTACAGGAATACTTCAAAGATGACTGAATTTGAGGAATGAGTGAGTGGGTCATTGGTGGCTCAAACCAGAGAATTAAGAAAGCCCAGAAGGATGTTGTGAGAAAAATATGAGAGCAAGTTCAGTTTTTGGCTTACTGAATTTGAAAAACCGGTAAGACATATTAGGAAAAATGGCAAGGCCGCAGATATAAATGACATAACTCCAGGGAGAAAAAGACCAGTTTGTGATTAAGCTTCAGCCATTCATACTCTATCACATAAACAATAGAAATCAACAGAGAAAAATGATGGCCTGCATTATGGCTACGATGATAAAAGTGAAATACTAAACCTGAAAGTTGTGTGTGAAATAAAAATTGAAAAAAAAAATGCTCATATAGGCATTGTAATGGACTAAAATGTTTGTTTTCCCCTGAAATTCACATGTTGAAACACTCACACTCAATGTGATGATACTTGAAAGCAGGCCCTTTGGGAGGTGATTAGGTTTTGATGAGGTCATGAGGGTGGTACCTTCAAGTGATTAGTGCTCTATAAGAAAAGGAAGAGACCAGAGAACTCTCTCTAGAAGGGGCCTTGAGGACAGGTCCTGTGAACACACACAGAGAAAGGATCTGTCTACAAGGCACTCAGCAGCTCTCACCAGTTGCACAATGCCAGCACCTTGACCTTGGATTCCCCAACATCCACAATTGTGAGAAAGAAATGTCTATTGTTTTAGCCATCCTGTATAAGATATTTTGTTACAGCAGCCCAAAGGAACTAAAACAGGCATTTCCTTTCAACTGCAACCTGAATCCTTGTGTCTCTCTCTTTCTTGTTTTTTGAAGGACTGAGTAGCCAAACTTTGCAAAATAATTTCCTGAAAATTTTGTATCTGTGTAGCTTCTGTTGCATGTAAGAAGAATTTTTCTCTCTTTCACTCCTTACTTCTCCTCAGAGAAGCCACATTTTTGGTCATGGGTAATATCTGGCTTTCCCTAGAACCTGAAAAGTGTATTTGGTGCTCTGGGATGTCCCAGCAGGGCCTCAAAACTTCAAGAGGGAAGGGGATGATTCAACTACAAAGAGAAAAGGAAGTGAGTTTCAAGAGTGACGGAGAAGTAAGAATATTCTTGGAAAAGCAGCTAACTTAAAAAAAAAAAATTCCTTCACTGCACCAGAGAACAGAGGGTCCCTGTGAGGGACTGACTTACAACTACCTGCGGTCTGAACACACACAATGCCCTTCACCCTCAGGAGCCATAGCCAAGGGCCAGCAGTGGAGCTTGGTGTAAGGAAGCAAGCATTTGGATTTACAGGGGCTTCCTGCTTTGGAAGAGATGAACTCAGCTCGATCTTCAGTGACCATCATGGATTGAACAACAGAAATTCTTCGCCCAAATTTCCTGCCTTACTCAGCTCCAAGGTTTGTGTTGGGAAAGGGGCCCCAGGAAACTATTAATACTGGCTGTTACCACAAATGTGATCAAAGGGATGTGAACTGGGTTAAATATGATTTTAAAAAGTAAATAAAAACTTAACTAAATGGCACCACTTCTCTTACAGTTGCATGCCTCACTCATAAAGTCTTAAAATAAAGACAGGAGGGGCGCCTGGGTGGCTCAGTCAGTTAAGCGTCCGGCTTCAGCTCAGGTCATGATCTCACGGTTCGTGGGTTCGAGCCCCGCATCGGGCTCTGTGCTGACTGCCAGCTCAGAGCCTGGAGCCTGTTTCAGATTCTGTGTCTCCCTCTCTCTCTCTGACCCACCCCTGCTCACGCTCTCTCTGTCTCTCAGAAATAAAACAATAAAAATTAAAAAAAAAAAAGACAGGAAATTATAAGACAAACAGGACTGTCTATATCTTGCTTTTCACAGGGATTTCCAGACTCAATATTTAAATTTAAGTACTATTTTATAGCAGGTTGTTTTCCTGAAGAGGTAAAGAGTAAACAGTTTTTTATATGTATGAGGAATGTACCTATTATGATGTAAACTTTCGAAACTAATTATTTCACAGTAATGGCACCTTACAGTTGCTCATCACATCACTGATACTTACGAAAGTGATGTCATTTGCACATTTTAAGAAACTAAACCAAATCACAGCTTGCAATCCTGAAATATAAAAGACTTACAAGTGTACAGAAATGAAAAGGAAATGTAATCTATGTAAACAAACCTATATTGTCCTGTGCAACTAAACTAAAGGTCTATGGAACCCCTATATTCTCCTTTGATATGGGTCCACTAAGTGCCATTTCTCTATACCACATTTAAAAATGCACACTATAGCAGGCTCCCTCTGCATTGTGAAAGAATGAGTTAATGTTCTTGGCTCCATTTTTTTTCTCTTCCTTACTTTATGTGAAAATATGCCATTTAACATTCAACATTTATTTAAAATGTTAAATTTATGTCTATTTTGATTCCATCACTTCAACATAATTAAATTACAGTTCCAAGACATTACATATTTATGACATAGAAGTGGCAGTGGGGCGCCTGGGTGGCTCGGTTGGTTAAGTGTCCTACTTTGGCTCAGGTCATGATCTCAGGGCTTGTAGTTTCGAGCCCCACACAGGGCTCTGTGCTGACAGATCAGCCTGGAGCTGTTTCAGACTGTGTGTCTCTCTCTCCCTCTGACCCTCCCCTGCTCATGCTGTCTGTCTCTCTCTCTCTCAAAAACAAACATTAGAAAAAAGAAAAAAGAAATGGCAGTAAGACAGCTTAAGAGAGAACTTGTATTTTATTTATAAGCATATTAAAAACCACAGAAGTATCTGAAGTATTTATTTTACTGTTAGCTACTCAAATCCAAGAGAGGATGTATTAAAATCTTTGTCTGCCTCTTTTAACTTCTTCATTTTTTCCTTTGCAGTAGAGCAAGCAAAGTTTATCAAACCATTTTTCTATATAACACTGTCCTTTTTCTAAAAATTTTAATAGGACTTTGCCTGTTAATATAGTAAGAATTCTATTCCTATGTTTTCTTATGATTCCTTTATGTCCTTGTATATGTAATAATCACAGAATAACATATGGCCACAAAGGGACTCCCAAAGGGAAGATCGTTCTTTTTTTTTTTAAATTTTTTAATATTTATTTATTTTTGAGAGACAGAAAAAGATAGAACATTGGGGTGGAGAGGAACAGATAAAGAGAAACACACAGAATCTGAAGCAAGCTCCAGGCTCTGAGCTGTCAGCACAAAGCCTGATGTGGGGCTCAAACTCCTGAACGGAGAGACCATGACCTGAGCTGGAGTAGGATGCTCAACTGACTGAGCCACCCAGGTGCTCCAGAAGATGGTTCTTTTACATTAAAAAATTGCTATTCTGAAGTGCTTTTTTATTGCAGCATGCCCCAATCCACATATATTAGGAAGCTCATTCACTACTGGATATAGGCAGTTAAATTTTCAGAGGCAAGTAAATTAACAGCTATTAGTATTTCTTCATTGTGAAATATACATATTACATATTAAAGATGGACAAATATGATAACAGGATTGAGATAAAAGAACTATGAGGGAAAAGAAATCTATCTTCTGAACTTCAAACAACAGATTTCTCGTACTTCTATTGTATTTTATAAAAATTCTTAGCAAAATTACAGGTTGTGAACTATGTGACTAAATGTCAATCTCCTATTACTTCCCGGGCATCTATTACATACCAGATTGATAACAATAACCGTTCCTTTCTGATGGCCAAATACAGTTGGTTTGCCAAGGTGACATTACTTACTGGTAGAAAATAAAAAATGTTTCCTGAACACCTATTATTCTTCAAGGAGAGTGTATAATGAGACTATGATACATAAGAGCTGGTTTGATTAATTCCTGATTGTAGTAATTTTCAAGTTTTTAAAGATTATAACAACTTTTTTCTTGGTATCATTTTTCTGTATCTATGTGTTTTAGCTTTAAAACATTATTTTTAAGCCAAAGAGACACAGCCTATTTCTCTTTCTTGTATCAGTTCCTCTTCTTCTTTCTTTCCTTCCTTTTTTCTTTCTTTCTTTTTTTTTGTCTCCTTGTTTTTTTTGTTTTGGAAATAATGTACATTTTATTTATTTAACATTTATTCAATTTTGAGAAACAGAGACAGAATGCAAGCAGGGGAGGGGCAGAGAGAGAGGGAGATACTGCATCTGAAGGAGGCTCCAGGGTCTGAGGTGTCAGTCCCGATGTGGGGCTCCAACCCAAGAACCGTGAGAGCATGACCTAAGCCAAATTCGGATGCTCAACTGACTGAGCCACCCAGGCACCCCAATAATGTACATTTTAGATCTCAAAGCAATGACCATCTTTGATTTTCCTCAGCTTATTTTGTGGATATTTAAGGAAGATAAATGATCCTTGAGTCATTATTGTTCAGCAAATCAGTAGAAGCAGATAGTTACAAAGTCCTATGGCAAATCCAAATGGCTAATAATATATTTTTTGCCCAAGAGGTCTGAAAGAGCAATAAGTAAATTTTAAAAGTAACATATTAAAATGAAAATGATAAGTATATTCACTTTATGACATAGTTCTAGTCAGAAGTGAAGGAATAACTCTGAAATGCTATCATGCAGTGGCTCTCCCTGCAGGGTATCCTGATAGGTTTTCTCTTTTTATTATAATACTCCAAATTCACTTAAACATGATTCCTAGATTATTTTGTTGAATAAACTCTGCTTTGTTTCTCTCCTGATCTAACCTTCCTGTATGTCTATTACATCTCATACTGATTTCATATCTTCTTCCTCTCTCTCAAGCTCTCTTTCTGACACACACACACACTCCATCAACTGTGTATCAGGTACAGATCTTTAAGTTTACAAACATATTTATTTGTTTCCCTTATAACAATGCTGTTTTTCCAGAAGAAGCATCTAAATTCTAGTACCCTGTGCCAAGAACTGGGACCAGGAACATATCACTCTGACGTGGTATTTTCCCTACTTTAATTTCATGCCTGATTTCCCTAATTCTGAGTCCCTTAAGAAGAAACCAGAAATGTTTCATATTGGTCTTTGAGATGGAGAGTAATGGCAATAAATTTTTGAAAACTATATTATATTGATGCCAAAATCAGACATGTACAGGAAAAACAAAACAAAAACAAGCAAAAAAAACCATTGCTGGCTGATTTTACCTGTGAATTTTTATGCAAGAATCCTAAATAAGATATTAACAAACTAGTCCAGAAATACATAAAAGTAGTCAAGGTAAACTATTACTAAGTATAATGTAATCATAGGAATATAACTGATATTTTAACCGTGGGCAGTCCCTGTAAGTAATCCACCAAACTGATCCATTAGAAAAACAAAACTCCAAATGATCATGTTAATAAATGCATTAAAAACTGGGTGAAAGTTTAATGATTCATGATTTAAAATAAAAATCTTAGTGAATAAGGAATAAATTTAAGTTCTTTAACTGATAAAGGATATATGTCAAAAAAAAAAAAGAGAAAACATCACATATAATGGTGATATATTGGAAGATATCCCTTAATAGTTAGGAGCAAGACATAGATGCCTACTTTTATCATTCTTTTCACCAATGCACTACAAAATTCAGGTAATGCAATAAGACAAAGTAAGAGAGAGATTGAGAGAGGGACAGAGTGATTTTACAATTAGAATGGGAAAAACAAAAATGCTATTGTCCACTAAATGTGCAATGTATTCATAAGAATATCCAAGAGAATCTACAAATTATCATAGCTCGTAAGTGACATCAGCTGTATACGTGTATGAAAGGTTATTACACAAAAATTCGTCTTTTTCCTAAAAACTGTTAAAAAACATTTAGGAGTAGAAGTTTTTAAAGTTATTATAATAGAAATAAAAACTATAGAGTAATTGGAAATAAAACTAAGGAAAGTTATAAAAAAAATTTAAATATGTATAATGGGGCGCCTGAGTGGCTCAGTCGGTTAAGTGTCCTATTTCGGCTCAGGTCATGGTCTCAAGGTTCATGGGATGGAGCCCTGAGTCGGGCTCTGTGCTGACAGCCAGCTCAGAGCCTGTAGCCTGTTTTGGATTCTGTGTCTCCTTCTCTCTCTGACCCTCCCCTGATCGCTTTCTTGCTCTCTCTCTCCTAGAAATAAATAAAAAACATTTTAAAAAAATTTAAAAATGTATAGAATATTACAGAAGGACATCAAGGGATCCGTAAAATGTGGGAATATACTATCTTAATGGATGGGAAAACTGTACAACAAAGACGACAATATTCATAAAATATATCCTATCAAAATTTAAATTGGCTTTACCATAAAATTTGAAAAGTGTTCTTCAAATTCACAATGCTAAAATATTAAGAATGAAGGATGGCATACCCTAGCAGACATGACCCTTTTTATCAAGTTCTATTTAAACTAAAGATTTAGCATAAGGATGAACAAATATACCAAAAAACAAAATAAAGAGCCCTGGAAGAGATCTACGCATACTTAGAAGTTGTATCTATGAGAGCTGTCATTACATATAGTAAGGCGAGGGAAGCTGGAAATACAATTAAATCATCATTTTACTTCATAAGAAAAACTGTGCTATAATTATGTAACATGACATCATAAAGGGTAGGCAAGAAGGACCTGACTCAGTAAGTCTGGCAAACAGTGCTCTGACTGGATGCTATTAAATTAGAGAACCACACTAGCTTTGTAGTGTAGATGGTGAATTCATTTCTCAGAGGGGTAAGGGCTACCATTTCTGAATTACTTTACATATATACCAGGGATGAGAAAACAGATTGTAGATATTTATAATTAGTTTCTTGCTGTCAGATAAAGAAGCTACAAATAAGCAAAAGGGGAGGTAAAGAGGTAGAATGACTTCACCGGTGAATTAAGAGTCAGAGATGTCAGTATGAACTCATGTTTATTACATGCACATGAGAAAACATCACACAAACAAACCGGGGGGCTCTTAAAAATATCTACCCATTACTTCTAAAAAAGTGCCAATTCCATAGAAGAGAAAAACACTGAAAAGATCTGAAGACTGAGCACCCGTAACAACTAAATGCAATGTGCGATCTTGAACTGAATCTTAAAACAAAAAAAGCGGCAGAAAAACTGACAAAATCTAAATAAAGTCTGTAGTTTACTTGATAGCATTGTAGCCATGTCACTTTCTTGGTTTTGATTAATGTACCGTCATTATGTAAGGTGTTATTTGTAAGCGAAGTTGGGAAAATGGCCTATTGGAAATTGCTGTGCTGTCTTTGCAACTTGTCCTGAAATTTAAAACTATTCAAATTAAACAGTTTAAAAAACAATTTCAATTTTATTCACTCCTTGTTCTTTGTTTCCTTTAAAAGTGGCATACACATAATAAATTATGTAGAACATGAATCTTATTTTATCTAAGAAATTCATGTAGACACAAAGTATTGGCAAATACATTTACTTATTCAAAATTAAATTATGTAAAATATGACCTCCTTATACAACGTAACTTTCCATCAAGTGAAAATTGTGTACCTAGGCAGTAAAATTAATTGCATGTTATATTTTCAAGGGAGTTTTTTAACAGACAACTTGTCCTATATTTTCCTAAGTAACTAAAATATTTCTAGAGCTAACTAAAATACTTCTTTGTATAATGAAATAGATATAAGTAAAAACTGGCAGGATTATGCCATTTCTTTAACAATTATTTATGTTCATTAACATATTTCATTTTGAGAGATGTTTGTGAAACAAGATTTGATATGGGACTTTTAAAATATAATCAAGACAAGAATTTCACAGCTAATTGAGAGCAACACAGAGTCAAAAGTGACTTCTATCTGCTTTGTTTCCATTCTTCTATCTGAATTATGCAAGTGTGTATATATGTGCTGGTATTGTATAATAATTATACACATTCCATGAGCAGTCTGTCAGTGGATACAGGACAGAAACAGTTTGGGATTTTAATTGGTTCTCAGCCTCTATGAGGCACATAAGATCTGAACTTCATATTAATTATTCATTTCCTCTAATTCAGTCAATACCCTCTTTTGTTTTACAATGCTTCAAATATTCATTATATAATCATATTTCCCCAGTACTTACTGCAGTGGAATCCCTGTCCTTTAGAACAGTCACTCACAAAGTTTAGCAAGCATTAAAGTCACTTAGAGGGCTGGTTAAACCAGTTCCCCAAGCCTCACCTTCAGATTTCCTAATCTAGTACATATGGAGTGGAGCCCAGGAATTTGCCTTTCTAAGTCCCTAGCTGTTAATGATGCTTGTGGAATTAGATGCACACATTCTTACTCTATCTGTCAAGTCTCTGCTTCCAGTATTTGAAGCAGGAAATTTAAGCTTCTCCTTCTCTCTCCTAACATCCATCATGGCAAGAAAGAATTACAAGTTGATGTGTGAAACGAAATAAAGGAAACATCATTTAAAATGGGGTTGCGAGGCCAGAAGAGGGGGATCTAATGCACCGCCCCTCCTTGTCAATTGCAGACCCCAACAGAAAGAGACACCTTGCATTCCCAACAGGAAGAAGCCTACTTTACTGCTCCAGCAGGAGGATGGAAGAACTTCTCCTTGCTCAGCCAATAACGAAATACCACAATTCAACCAATCCTGAATGCTTGCTCACTTCCTTCCTGACTTTCCTTCAAAGCAGCCTTTCCCAAGTTCCTTCTCCAGGCTTGTCGATGGTTTGCCATAGTTTGTTGTTTTGAACTGCATTTCCTCTGCTCTTCCTGAATAAAGCCATTGTGCCGGTAAAATAACTGGCTATTTTTTTTTTAAGGTCAACAGGAACTTCCACATAATGTGTGTAATATGAATCAACATGTAGAATGAAAAGAGATTTGCAAAGAAATGGCTGATATGTTTACAAAAGCCATTTTATTTTTTTAAAAATTCTAACCCAAATTAACTACCATTGGACTACACAGCTGTTTATCTCTAAAACAACCCTACATTTTGCAAATCAGTATATATTTGTCTGAGGATAGTATGAATCAGAGAGCTCCTGAGACAGAAAGGGGTTCCTCATATATATTGGTCTCCCACCTGATGAACAATGAGAAACAGTTTCAAAATTCTCCATGGGCATTTGCTTTCTCAGTAATATATTAGCAGCTTTAATCAGAAGTAGCTTAATAAAGGAAACTTACTATATGAATTTTTGTATTTCTATTTCTGAACTATAGGCATACCTGTGTATAAATTAGTGTCACAAGTCTGCTAGGGATTTTTAAAAACTACTCTTATTTTTTTCTATATTTAGTGGTCTAGTAGCATGGATAAAGCCAGCACATCATCACAACAATCAGAATTATTTTAAAATACTGTTTTGTTGTTATTTAATGTGAATTTTTTTTAAAGGCTTTTCTTTTTTAAAGAGTAGTTTTAGGTTTATAACAAAATTGAGAGAAAGATACAGAGATTTCCCACATCTCTTCTATCCCCACACATGGACATCCTTCCTCATTATCAACATTTACTAGAATGAGGCATTTTTTCACCATGGATAAACCTACACTGACATATCATAATCACCCAAAGTCCATAATTTACTTGTGTTCACTCTTGGTGCTATACAGCCTATGGGTTTGGGAAAATTTATAAAATATTTACCTCAGGTATAATACATACATAATGATGTATGTTCATTGCTCTAAAAATATTTTTATAACTGTAACCTTTCACTCACTGATAGTTCTTGGTTCAAAAAGTCACAAATATATTTCAAATCATGGGATTTCTAAAGATTCTATAGAGGAGGAAAAAAAATTCTTCTACAATTCTAGATTCTTGGCTGAGACCACCCTGTAATGAAAACAAAAACCAGATTAATAGGAGAAAAACAAATACAAGTTTAATAACATGCATACATCGTGTATACACAGAAGATATTCAGGAAGACTGAATAACTCCCCTAAATGATCAAAGCCACCACCTTATATATCACCTCCAGCTAAAGACAAAAGAAAAACACTGAATGGGCAAAGAAGGCCAGTTATGGGAGTTTACTAGGAAAAACACGGTAAGCAAGGATATTGTTTTTATACAGACTTAAGTCCAAGTCTCCTCCATTGATAAAAATTTCTGGAGATTAGTCCTCTTCCTGGTATAGAGAGGGAGACATCCTTACATATGGAGATTTTACATATGTAAGTGTCTTTTACAAATGGGTTAACTTCCACCCAGAGGGAAGCTTATTTTAGAGTGATATATTCTATATTCTATTCCTTTTTAATTCCTTCTGACACAAGATGGAAACTACCAAGCCCAATGGAGAAAGATTCTCATCTGATAATATTTATGTGCTTCTACTTGGCAATTCCCTTAAAAAGATGCATATATAACTCTTTGAAATTATTTGCAAATGATTATGAACTCACTAGAAGTTATAAAAATTAAATTCTGTTTCAGATATTCATTGGGTCTTCCAAATAGCTCTTTGTAAAATGTATTATTAATTAATAGCAATCATCTTAGTATCATATTAGTGCACTGAACTGTTTGTTTTTGTTTCTTTGTTTTTGGAGAATTCTTTTTCTTTGTATTTTCTTATTATTGGGAGGTTTATAACCTTATAGTCAAATAAAGCTTCTCAGAGATGACATTTACTGAGAATCTATGTCCATATTTTGTATATACTATATTAAAATCTTCTTATACCCTTTTCACAAATTTAAGAAGAATGCTTTATAATTCTCATTGTGAAGGTGAGGAAAAGAACTCACAAGAAAATCACTTCAAGTCACACAACTAGTAAACATCATTAATATACTAAACTCAAGCACACATTGATTGTACTCACTCTATAAGTAAATAAAGGAAAAGAGTTTAGGACAGGTGTTTTATGTTCTATCAAGTAATAAAAATATAGCAATTAACTTGGAATGGCAATCTCGAGTTTGGTTTACTTTCTCCTAAAGAAGAAACATTTAATTTCCCTAAATTTCTTGAGCCAAGATATCAAGTGAAATGGATTCCAGAAAGCAAAGGGGAGGGGTGTACCCTATTTTTGGCTCTCTCTTCGGTTTACCTTATAATCTCAATTACATTTCAGTATTTATCTTCTTTTGTTCAATGGTGACTTATGATCTTATGATTTCCAGCTCTTCAGCAATTTCTGAAAATACTAAGCTTTGCCTCGAGGGAATGACTCCCTACTGGTATTCTGATTCTGTTATTGGGTATCTCCTTTGACTGAGAGATTACTGTTGTTTTTAGTTCAGTTACTTTCCTGGTGGGAATACACATTTTACTTACTCAAATCTTAGAATGCCATTTGCTAAAGTAAGTGGAAAACAACATTTTGCAGGTCCTCAACGGACTTAAGAAATAGACATTAAACATTATGAGAGGCAGAATTTGTATATCCTCATTCAAAAACTTTATTCATGCCTTCATAGTGTCCCCTCCTTCAAGTCTTTTAGAATTTTTCATCCCCATCTCCCTAACCAAAACTCAGTTATGTTCATTCAGCTGACAAATAGAGTCTGGGTTTGGCCCTGTTAACCTATACTCTCATGAAAAACAGAGAATGGATGAGACAAAGAAAATTTCCCTGTTTCCACATATGCCTGATTGTCCTAGGGTCCAAAATATGTTTTATTTAATGGCCTAAGTCCAGAAGCCACTGCTGATTACAGTATTACATGATCATTTGTTTATTTGCTATCCCATTTGACTTGAAATGCTGTTTCTAAAACTTTTTTTTATTTTTTTCTTGCCAGTTTTGTTCCTGGTGGTTGATCTCCTAAAATGAGAAAAGTTCCATTATGGTGGGCTATGTGTTCCCAAGGCTTTGAGCTATCTGGGACAAACTAACTCTAATTGGGTCATTTAGCTTTTAGAAACCTACCTACCACTCCTAAGTTGTTCATGCTGCCATCCCAGAGTCTGTATGAAACAGGCTATAATGATTGGGATTGCCTTGGAAGAACTCAGAAGACTAAAATCCAAATGAATAAAAATGGTAGTTACTTTTGCTTTCTAAGCAGTATTTCCAAAGAGGAAATAAGTGAGAATAAATCTAGGCCTCCGGTAAAAATAATCACCAAACAACACAAGGCAGGAAGTCTCGCGTTATTTCTTTTGATGAATGGTAAGAGCATCAATCTGCTAGTGATCCAGAACAGACAGTTCTTTGGTTAATAGAAGCCCAGGAAAGGAAAAGAAAACAAAAAAGGAAGATTAAAATTAATTCAGGAAAAGGACCATTTAGCTATTTCCTTCCTTCATCGCTTATCCTTTCTTCAAAGGAGCCACTTCCCACCTGTCTCTTCTTTACTTTCTATGCTTCATGCCTTAAACTCTAAGGTTAACAGGTCTCAGGGCAGAAAAGCAGGTTGAGCTGTCAGGAGAGGAAGGGAAAAATTTGCTAAGATGATCAGAGGCAGTTGCTGAGTGATATAGGTTGAGAGGTGCATAAGGAACCAACTCTCCTTCCAAACTTCTTGTGTTCCAGATCAGCTCCTTCCCACAATGAAGTTTTGTCTGTCATCTTCCAGCCAAGGAACCCTGAGCCCTAAGAAAGCAGGACTCCAAGCATAGTAGACAAAATACTAATTTGTTTCTCTTACCTACAGAAAATTTTTTTTCTTTTCACTTATAAATGCTTTCTCCAGAATCAATAAAAAGGATACATTTGTTTTAAATAAATGCCAACCAAATACAACATGTTTTAATAGCTTAAAAAAGTTCCCAACAACCGTAATTCAGAATTCAGCCTGCCACTATGGAAGGGCTGTAGAGACATGAGTCTAAAGAGGCTAAAAAGAGAAAAGACGTTTTCAGAAGGCTGGAACAGGAGTTTCTGAAGCTCAGAAATTCTAATGACTATTTAGAAGTGGACACTGACTCTTCAGAGCCATAGGAATGGCTATCACAGACCTAAATGTTTCTTATCCCCAGGCATGTCAGGTGTCCTGGCTTACAAGATTTATGGAATTCTATAAATAAATATTTGTAACTAATATTTCAGAGATAAATTACCAAAGATATGTCTCAACTGTCCTGGCTGATATCTGAAATTTCTCCCAAATCAATCTTCTGGCTTGATGATCTATAATATTTTGGGTATCTAAAATGTATTTCTGCTGTAGCTTAAATTTCAAGTTACAGATCCATTCCCAAGAGTACAGTCAATGGAGAAAAGCAAAGCGTGGCAAAAGTGTCTGAGAGATCTGGGGAAAGGTACACTAACTAATTAAAAAAAAAAAGACAATGAATCTTCAGGGGTTTGGGTACTCCCCAAGCTGATTAAGAGGAAGACTTAAACCTAAACCAAAGGCAAAAACCAAATAAATAAGCAAAAAACATCTGATTAAAAACTTTTAGGGGCACCTGGGTGACTCAGTCGGTTAAGCGTCCAACTTCAGCTCAGGTCATGATCTCACAGTTCATGGGTTCGAGCCCTGCGTCGGGCTCTGTGCTGACAGCCAGTTCAGAGCCTGGAGTCCGTTTTGGATTCTGTGTCTCCTTCTCTCTCTGACCCTTCCCTGCCCACGCTGTCTCTCTCCCTCCCTCTCTCTCTCTCTCAGAAATAAATAAAACATTAAATTTTTTTTAAAATTTTATATTATCTGGTCCTCTGAGCTATCCTATTTGGGATATTAAGAGAAAAGTTGTATGTTATTATAAGTTATTTTTCCTTCCTACTGTATTAATATGGAAAATTCCAAATATATATGTATATATAAAACAGTTTTATTCTGAATTATATAAAAGTACAATAAAAGACAATCAACACTGTCAATGGACTTGCACAATGATCTGAAATTCACTTCTCAATGGAAAAGACTTGTTTATTTTACAAAAGAAATATTTTCTTTTAATCTATATTTATCATATCACCAGTATGGTTGGTAAAGATTTACCACTAATATTATTTTATATTCTAAAAAGACTACAAGCTACTTTCATAGACTATGTGAAATTTGTAATTCTGAATGACATTCATAGGGGAAATAAATGTTGAAAAAATTTAAAGATACTGTTCAGCCCCCGGAGAAGCATGGAGCCTGCTTGAAATTCTGAGCAATTTACTGGTTATTTTGAAATCTTTAAGTTAAAATTAGTAAACGCTCAAACAAAAACTGTTTACAGCGGTAAGATCAAATTTTATACTACATTTATGTAACACAAACGCAGACTTCAGGAACAAAAGCATTGCCCGTCTTAAAGGCATTCCTGGTTCTAAAATCACAGAGGTTATACTTTTCTCTGTGTTGTATTTTGAGTTTACTGGCAAAAAACCCTTAGACAATCTGTCTACTCAGATCCCTTTGTGACTTTTCCTTTCATTTGAACCTTTCATGCATAATACATTTTAATACTGGGGTTGTGCAGAAGGATATACCAACTCAACACATGAGCATTGGATAAACATTTCTGAGGATAAACCGAACTTAGGGAATGTGAAAATCATTACAACTAAGTTGCATTGCTTGCTTGCTTGCTTGCTTGCTTCCTTCCTTCCTTCTTTCCTTCCTCCCTCCCTCTCTCCCTCCTTCCCTCCTTCCCTCCTTCCCTTCCTTCCTTTTTAAAATTTTATTTATTTTAGGGGTGGTGGGGAGAGGGGCAGAAGGAAAGAACCTTAAGCAGAATCCATGCTCAGCACGGCACCTGATGTGAGGCTCCATCCCATGACCAAAGGATCATGACTTGAACTGAAATCAAAAGTTGGACCTTCAATCAACTAAACTACCCAGGCCTCAGCATTGCTATCCTTTTAATTACACAGGTTTTTAGTGTAAAATTGCCAAAAAACAGATTTTCCTCCATTTCTAAAGAGATATATGCCAGCCCCAAATCTATGAAAATCAACCATTTTGATTCATTCCCATGTATTCCCCCACCGGCCTTGGCTTTTTGACCCTACCTACTTATATAATCTTTGGGTGCTCTGCTATTATAAAAACCCTGAAGTCATTTTTTCTAGGTTGTCATAGTGTTATTCACCTCTTCTACTCAGTATAAGTATAACCTGTTCCTCAATCTTCTAGAATGGTCTAGATATATTTTTCTTGATCAGCGTTATGCAAAATGGTATTATACAGCTGTCGTATGCAATTCAGTTACTGAGATCTGAGTTAAGAAAGGCTGCATTCTATACTCTCTTAGTTACCATGGACATCTTACATGAAAGATTCTGAGAAAAATCACAATTAAGAAGAAATGAAACTGTTACATATATGTTTTTCTCAAATTTATCTGATCATAAAATATTATTTTCCATAACACACATGAAAATCTTAGGGAAAGACACAGTGACAGGAAATATTATTCTATATTCTAATCTCTTGAACAACTGCAACTCTTGACTACTGGCCTGTGATATGCAAACTATTTAAAAGTCCTCTTATTAATTAACAAGAAGGTAGTAGTCAAGGCACAGGCAATACTCATATTTACAGACATTGAGAAGGCTATGTTTTTAATTCCTTCACATGCAATAAGCAAAGATCGCAGTGACTCCAGATGGCAATAGCCAAAGAGTGTCTTCCACAAATACATAAAGATTAATGAAAACTTTTTAATTCTTTGCTTGTTTCTTACAATTAATTTAACACAGCTAACTTGTATTGTTCCTGTTGTTAGTCACCTGAAGATTATCTATATAAAAAATAGAAGAAATTATACAAAACAGAGTCAATGAAAACTAACCAATCAATAGAATTGGACTATGGTAACTTAATGGAAGAGTCTGAACAAATAAGTTATGTAATTATAAGCAATTATTTTTCAAAATTATTTTAATGTTTATTTCTTTTTGAGAGAGAGAGAGAGAGGGGAAAAAAGAAGCAGAGAGAGGGAGACACAGAATCTGAAGCAGGCTACAGACTCTGAGCTGTCAGCATAGAGCCTGATGTGGGGCTCGAACTTGTGAACCATCAGATCATGACATAAGTCAGACACTTAACCAATTGAGCCACTCAGGAACCACAGTTTTTAATAATAATAACCACATTTAAGGTACAGACATCCAGATCCAGATATATTCCCTGAAATCTGCCCTTTATATAGAGAGATCCATTTAAGAGACTGACAAGGGTAAGATGATACACTACGAATTGTCACAGGTTTGTATAAATATTTGTATATATACACACACATTGTTATGTAAAATAAATACATATAAATACAAATAAAAAATACATGTTTATATATATGCACATGCATAAGGAATGGTAAGAAATAGATGGCACTGTTCATATCTTTAAAAGAGACGTAAGTTGAACCAGCAGACAATTAAGAAAATAATAATACTCAGAAGTTCTCAGATGATAAAACTGAGAGATCCCAGGTTGTGAGGGGTGTGCCCTTGACTAATTTAGGGAAGAAGCCACTTTAAGAAAAAATACAAAAGTAACTCTAAGACCAACACAGGATAAATATATAGACCAATGAAATAGAATTGAGAGTCCATAATACAAATAAACCCATACATCTATGACCAGTTGATTTTTGAGAAGAGTACCAAGCCATTCAATGGGGAAAGAAGAGTGTCTTCAACTGATGGTGCTGGCCCCACTAGATCTCCACAGTCCACAGAATAAAACTAGATCCCTATCATATGCCACATAGAAAAATTAACCCATAATGGATCAGTGACCTAAATATAGAGATGAACCATAAAACTCTTAGAATAAAACCTAAAGATTCATCTTCATTACTTTGGATTTGACAATGGATTCTTAGATATGACACTAAAGCATGAGCAACAGAAGATGAAACAGATAAATTTGATTTCATCAAAACAAAGCAAAACAAAGCAAGCCTTCTGTGCATTAAATGACATGACCAAGAAAGTAAAAAGATAACCTACAGAATGGGAAAAAATTGCACATCATACATCTGATAAGGGTTTAATGTCCAAAATGTATAAAGAACCCCCAAAACTCAAAACGAACATCCCATGTAAAATGGGGCAAAAGACTTGATTGATACCAAAGAAGGCATACAAATTGCCAATAACTACATGAAAAGATTCTCAACCCTATTAGTCATGAGAGAAATGCAAATCAAAACCATGATAAGATACCAGTTCATAGCCATACGAATAGTTATATATAAAATACTGAAAACACCATGTGTTGGTAAGGATATGAAAAAAATGAGGGACCTCATACATTGCTGGCTGAAATGTAAAAATGGTGCAACCACTATGGAAAATAGTTCGGTGGTTCCTTTAAAAGCTAAACAGAATTAGCATATGACACAGCATTTTCACTTCTAGCCATATACCCAAAAGAAGTGGAAAATGGACTGAAGTAGATAGCTTTATCTCAAAGTTTGTTTTACCTTTATTCACAATAGCTAAAGGGTGGGATAAAAACAAGTTTTCCTCAATAGATGAGTGGATAAATAAAGCGTGTTACATCCGCACAATGGAATATTATTCATCCTCAAAGGGGAATGTCATCTGAAATACATTATAACATGGATGAACCTTGAAAACATACTAATTGAAGTAAGCTAGACACAAAAGGACAAATATTGTATAATTCCACTTAAATGAAATATAAATAAGAGGCAAATTCACAGAAACAGAAAGCAGATGAGAGCTTATTAGGGGCAAGGTTAAGAAGGCAGTGGGGAGTTATTGCTTAATAGAATTTCATTAGCCCCACATATATGTGGAATGGTTACAGAATTTCTGTGTGGGTGATGAAAAACTTCCAGGAATAGACAGTGATAATGGTTGTACAATACTGTGAATATAATCAATGCCTCCAATTTGTACACTAAAAGCTAGGTAAAACGGTAAATACTGTTATATTTTAACATTTTAAAACTAAGTATAATTAATAAAGAATTTTAATTTTCTATTAAGACCACACATAGATAAAAGATAAAAGATAAAAAAAAAAACTGGGGTGCCTGGGTGGCTCAGTCAGTCAAGCGTCTGACTCGATTTCAGCTCAGGTCATGATCTCACAGTTTATGAGAACTAGGCACACATCAGGCTCTACACTGACAGTGTGGCACGTCTTGGGATTCTCTCTCTCTCTCTCCTTCTCACTCCCCCTCTTGCTCCCTCTCTCCCTCTCTCTCTCCCTTGTTCGTGCTCACTCTCTCTCAAAGTAAATAAACATTAAATAAATAACTGAAAGAGAAGAAGAAGGCCCGGCCTGTGCCTTCCCTTCTAGGGAAATTACTGAATTGCATCTCACAGATATGCTTACCATATGAACAATTTATTAATCTTTAGAAAATCCCTCAAAAAACTAAGCACAGAAGTAAACAATGATGTAGAACAAGGAAATATCACAAAAAGTTACTACTTCAAAAACTGACAAATATCACAGAAATCCACACACATGACATTTGTATTAACTGACTGCTTGATACACTTCTATGCTTTTCCTATTTCTTTTTGTTCTTTATTCTTTGAAAGTCTCTTCACAGGATAATGATTTGCAAACCACTGTTTACCACAGGGACAAAAAGATGATTTCCTATTTCTTCTAGCATAGCCTGTATTAGAAAGTCACCTGTGTAGTGAGAGATTTCCCAGGAGCCTCAATGTCACTTTAGGGAATCTGTTTTTAACTTTCTTTGTGTCTGTCTGTCTGTATGTATATGGTCTCTACACCCAGTGTGGGGCTCTAACTCATGATATAGAGATCAAGAGTCATGTGTTCTTCAGACTGAGCCAGCCTCACAGGAAATCTTTCTTATCCTCCAGCCATTCTAGTTTACTTTTTTTTTTTTTTTTTTTTTNGCTCAGCATAACACCCTCAAGGCCCACCCATGTTCTAGTTTACTTTTGCTCACAATCAACTAAACCCTCCTGTCTTGTAGTAGGAAATGCATGTCCTAAGGGCCATGTTCATTATCCCAAGAGGCTTCATTTATACCTCAGGCAAACTTCTGAGCATCCTTAGTATAACTTTATCTGGATTTCTTGCCATATCTTACTGGACACCTCAGTCTCTCAGAGGTTTCAGGGTTTCCCATAGGGAAAGTGATTTCATAAAAGCACTGAATGTTGAAGTTCAAAGTGATGATAAAAAGCACCTAGTCAGAATATTTTGAACATTAGTCACCTAAGATCTACCCTCACAGGTTTTCCATTTCTAAATACCTCTTCTTCAGCTGTTCACTTACCATTTATTTTCCAATTTTTCACTTAGTCACGGACTTCAATCTGACCTGACACCATTCTTTCCATAAAATTACATGTTTGAATTGAAACCTATTTTTTTCCTAATGGATGTTAAAATACATTTATGCCTCAAAAAAGAAGAAACAAAAAGAGTCCCTCTGGCTCGGGCTAAAACTGCCTCATACCCTGTGTACCAATGCAACATATGCTTCAACAAAGTAACTTATTGGAACTGGCGAAGACTTTTATTCGGGGAGTTAATGATAGAGGAATAAGAAATTCCTTGGGGTGCCTGCGTGCTCAGTCAGTTGTGCGTCTGACCTTGGCTCAGGTCATGATCTTGTAGCTGCTGAGCTTAAGCTCCATATTGGGCTTGCCGCTCTCCGTGCATAGCCTGCTTCAGATCTTCTGCACCCTCTCTCTGCCCCTCCCCTGCTTGCACTCTCCCTCTCAAAAATAAAACATTAAAAAGATTTTTTTGAAGAAATCCCTTAGGTGATGGAAACTACATGGAGATCTTGTTATTTTCCAAGGCCAACATAATTATCCTTTTTATTAAAAGGTAGGCAGTGAAAAAAGCTATGTAGGCAGTTGTATGTTTTCTCTTCTCTACAAGTGCTTTTTTTATACAAAAATAATGCCGTTCATTAGATTATAGCAATGTTTTGTGCACTGAAGTCATTTTAATCAAGTGAAAAAAATGAGTAAAAATAAGCAATAAAGCAAATAAGGCCCAGAGTTAATGGGGGGGGGGGGGCAGAAAACAGATCTTGTTTAGTCACTTTCTCTTTGAATCTATGAAAACTTTCCCCTTCATTTCCTTAGTCAGTCTCTATGGGCAAAAATAACCACACTATACCCACACTACCCTGCCTGTGTAGACTTCTGCACATTGTTTCCTACTCTTTTCTCTATGCTCTGCAAGCACAGAAGAGGCATTTTCCCCATAGACGTCCGTCAGTCATGCTAAGTACATGGAAGGTGTTTCATATTATTGAATAAGTGGCCAAGTGGTATATATAAAAACAGACACCTGGAAAAAAAGCCCTTTTAATACTCATCATTAATAACACTTCATAAAATAGCATTCTTAAAATCAGAGCACCGATGATAAGATCTGAATGAACACATATTTAAGAGGAAGAAAAGACTGGGGGATATTTCTGTTAACTTATGTAAGACATTGCACTGGCCTATATTTAAATGAGACAAGTGTTGCCACATTCAGCACTATAGTAATATGGTTTTAGTGTTTTCTAGCCATCAGTCTGACAGATATTATTGTTTGCACTTATTTGAGATCGGAACAAGGGAAAGAAGAGATTTCAACATATCTAAAGCCAAGACAGTCTGAGAAGGGCAATGGCGAGATTAAATTAAACAGGATAGAAGTTCACTGAGGGGGGGTAGTAGGATTTAAAAACCATGTGAGTACACGCAGAAGCACGACAGAAGGACCCCC
>NW_027533170.1:434379-436594 GCF_008692635.1 Crocuta crocuta
TGTAAACAGGCCAAAGGTCTGTGGAAGGATAAAAGCGAGAGATGTGGGAGTTAAAATCTGAAACAGTCTGGACATAATGAAAGAGGATTCTCTTTGCTGAGCCTTGGGGCGTGTTCCATGCTTAAGGCCTCACCAAATCAACTGTCAGCAGGGGCTGAAGGGTCAATCCAAATGCACACAGTGCATCTGGCAAGGATATGCTGACCAGGAGAATACATGGTCCCAATTCAGACCGAAGCTGCTCCCCGGCAACTACCAAAGCTTCGCTACATAAAAACAGGGCCAGTATTGCCAGAACTGGGATTTGCTCAAGTAAGCCACAAATCTTCACTCCTGTGTGAAAGTTAATGATTATTAGGTATTAATTATTACTTGTAATATTTAGAACCTCATGTAGGCCAGAAAACACACCTTTTACTCCAACTTGACCCTTCATCCTTCATTTTGTAAACTGTGGTGTAACTGCATCTCAACAAAATTTAAAGTTTTATAGAGATTATTTTAGCACAACTAAGGGCTCTAAAAAGTTTTCCTGTGATTAGCATGCT
Source organism: Crocuta crocuta (assembly GCF_008692635.1). Lineage (NCBI taxonomy): Eukaryota > Metazoa > Chordata > Mammalia > Carnivora > Hyaenidae > Crocuta > Crocuta crocuta. Next base: position 434,928 of record NW_027533170.1, read on the forward strand.
AAGTATTAATGCACTGAAAATGTATTAAAATGCTCAGGGTGCCTAGGTGGCTCAGTCCACCCAGTGAAAGTGTCCAACTTTCACTCAGGTCATTTTCTCATGGTTCGTGAGTTCGAGCCCTGAGCTGGGTTCTGTGTTGACAGCTCAGAGCCTAGAGCCTCCTTTGGATTCTGTATCTCCCTCTCTCTCTGCCCCTCCCCCACTTGTGCTCTGTCTCTCTCTCAAAAATAAACATTATAAAAAATTTTAAAAAAGAAAATGCATTAAAATATTCAAGAGAAAGATCACTTCTAAGCATTACATTATTGCAATGGATGATGTAAGACCTCAAAACTCTGGAAAATGGAGACTACCGACTTCTACATTTTATATAATTGCATTATAATTTACATAATTATTTTAATACAATTTACACTAAGATTCTTTTAATTTATATTGTTTCTGCCTCCCTCTCTCTTTCATTAAGTTAATTATGCACTTAAATTCATGGCAAATCATTACCATTAGTCCCTTTCTCAATTCAATTAGATGGTAGATAGTACCTCTTTCTGACTCCCATTCTCTACCTCTCTAAAATAGTAAACTATTCCAAGGTGTTTAATATATATACTTCTTTACTGTGTGGTCTCATAAATTAAATGGTTTTTATTCTTATTGATTTTATTTTATTTTTAATTTAATTTTACTTTTTTAATTTCAAGCTTTATTTAAATTGTAGTAATATATAATTTGCCTATTTTTTTTTACAAATAGTTTATTGACAAATTAGTTTCCGCATAACACCCAGTGCTCATCCCCACAAGTGTCCTCCTCCATGCCCATCCCCCCTCCCCCCCACATCCATCAGTCCTCAGTTTTTGTCAGCATTCAAGAGTCTCTCATGGTTTGCTTCTCTCCCTTTCCCCCACCATTTCCCCCCTTCTTCTCCCCCTTGTTCCTCAGTTAAGTTCCTCCTAATCCTCCTATACGTGCAAACATATGATATTTGTCCTTCTCTGCCTGACTTATTTCGCTCAGCAGAACACCCTCAAGGTCCATCCATGTTGGTACACATGGCCAGATTTCATTGTTTCTCATTGCCATGTAGTATTCCATGGTATAGATAAATCACATCTTCTTGATCCATTCGTTCATTGATGGACACTTAGGCTCTTCCCATGTTTTGGCTATTGTTGAGAGTGCCACCAAGATCAAGTGGGATTCATTACAGTGCCTATTTTTGATAAGGCTGTTATAAACACTGGGGTGCATGTACCCCTTTGAATCTGTATTTTTGTATCCTTTGGACAAATACCTAGTAGTGCAGTTGGTAGGTCATAACATAGTTATATCTTTAACTTTCTGAGAAAACTCCATCCTGTTTTCTAGAGTGGCTGTACCAGTTTGCTTTCGCATCAAGAGCACAAGAAGGCTGCCCTTTCTCTGCATCATTGCCAACATTTGTTGTTTCCTGTGTTGTTAATGTTAGCCATTCTGACAGGTGTGGGGTAGAATTTGTATTGAACCACAAAAGACCCTGACTAGTCAAAGCAATGCTGAAAAAGAAAAGTGAAGCTAGAGGCATCACAATTCCAAATTTCAAGCTATAGTGCAAAGCTACAGTCATCAAGACAGTATGGTACTGTCACAAAAAAAAAAAAAAAAAAAAACACATAGATCAAGGAAAC
>NW_027533170.1:436714-439071 GCF_008692635.1 Crocuta crocuta
AAAAAAAAAAAAAAAAAGACACATAGATCAATGGAACAGAAGAGAAAACCCAGAAATGGACCCACAACTATCTGGTAAGCTCATCTTTGACAAAGTAGCAAAGAATATCCAATGGAAAAAAGTCTTTTCAACAAATGGTGTTGGGAAAACTGGACAGTGACATGCAGAAGAACAAAAAAGTACCAATTTCTTATACCACACACAAAAATAAAGTCAAAATGGGGAAAGCCCTAAATGTGAGACAGGAAATCATGGAAATTCTAGAGGAGAATACAGGCATCAACCTCTAACCTCGAATGCAGCAATTTCTTACTTAGACATGTCTCTGGAGGCAGGGGAAACCAAAGCAGAAATGAACTACTGGGACTTCATCAAGATAAAAAGCTTCTGCACAACAAAGGAAACAATCAACAAAACTAAAAGGCAGCCTATGGGATGGAAGAAGATATTTGCAAATGACATACCAGATAAGGGGTTAATATCTAAAAGTCTATAAAGAACTTATTAATGTCAACATCCAAAAACATAAATAAATAAATAAAAATAAAACAAATAATCCAGTTAAGAAATGGGCAGAAGTATTTCAAAGAAGGCATCCAGATGGCTACCGGACACATGTTCTTACCTCCTTAACTAACAAAAACAATATACTGTTCTCTAGAGCTAGTTACTTTTACTTTCCTATGAGGCATGTTGCTTTCAACATGTGTTTATTTAGTCCATTGTCAAGTATACCTGTGTAGTGCTCCACAGTGTACACCTACTACATGTACCTATCCATCCTGAAATTATGGATGCCCAGAGAGTCTGCAGCTTGCTGGTACCACAAGCAACACTGTGCTGATCAATCTGTGTGTGTTCCTTGCAGATTTTGGGGTTTATATACAGGATTGGGATTGCTGGCTCAGAGTGCATGTAAAAATTTAATTTTACGAAGTACTGCTACAGTACCTTCCAGGATTCCTTCAAGGCCATGACAGATACACAAGCCCAATAAACCTGGCGGTCTTCCCCCATCTGACCATGGTGCTGTTGGCCACTAGCATGTTCTTTACCCCCTCGTTCTTTGTTTGCAAGGTTACCCCACCCCCACCCCACCAAAAGCACTTGTGATATCTACAAAGAGTTCCTCATCACTTTGGTGGCCTCGCTCCTCATGGGCTTTGAAATCCACTTCTTTCTGCTCCGGGCCAGCATGTGCATCTGAGCTCTTGAAGGTTCCAACCAGGCAGCTTCACTGAACTCTTGCTCTTGTAAATTGACTTTTTTACTGCTGCTGGAGTGCCCCACCTGCTGCTCACAATAAAGGCAGATGTCTGAAAAAATTTTTTTTTCACTTTTGTATTTACCAATGAACATGAACCTCTTCTTACACAATTAGTGATTTTTTAGGCTTCTTCTGTAAGTTCCTGGTCCAAATGTTTGCAATCCCATGTTGAGATATTTATCTTTTTCTTATTGATTTGTAGTAATATTTTCTAGAGTAAAACACACAACACACACACACACACAGAAACACCTGCATACAAATCACTTGGGGACAATGTTAAAATATATATTCTGACCTATTAGGTCTGAGGTGAGTCCCAAGAGTCCGCATTTTCCATAAACTCCCAGATGGTGATGATAATAATGATGATTCCTGTCCAAGAATCCCACTTCAAGTGGCAAGGGTTAAAACTGTATTTGATTACTTGTTAACCTTTATCCTTCCATTTATATTTTAGTGTAAATTTATCATGTTTTTCAGAAGTATCCAACTGGGGACTTGCATGAAATTGGTCAAAGTAATTCATATTAAAATCAATTCAGAGATTTTAAATATATATATATATATACACATATATTATTGCTGATTAAAGGCTAGAAATATATCTCCACCTACCCAGATCATTTTCTATGTGATATACTTCAACATCTTTCCACAGATTTCTCATGAAGTTTTGGTTAGGCTAAGTCCTAAAAACATTTTAGTTTTTGTGAATTTTCTGAAAAGTGTATTACTTATAGTCGGTTATAAATGGTTAAGAGAGGGATGCTATTGATTTTATGAGGTTCATATTTTACCTGACTTTGTGGAAAACCTACTCCTTACTAGTAAAATACTTTACTGATCGTTATTTATTGTCATTGTTGTTTTTAGGTACATAACCATTTAATCTACACCACATCACAATTTTATCTTTTCTCTATCAATTCTTAACACAGAGCACTGATCAATATATCAAATACTGTGTTATACAATTAGTTGTGCTAGTTGTACTAATGTTGACCCTTCAAAAAGGGTCAACCCCTTTAAATGTTTTCAGTAGGTTTGTTTAACAATCATTGTATTTAATGGAAAAATATATTTTATA
>NW_027533170.1:439123-514053 GCF_008692635.1 Crocuta crocuta
TATATTTATTATTATATATATTTATTAGGAATATGTTTTTATAGGAATATATCTACATATGTGTCCAATTATATACACACACACACACACACACACACATCCTTCTTATATAATATAAAAAAAATACATATAATAAATATCAGTTCCCAAGTATTCCTAGTTTATTAAGGGTTGTTATGAAAACATTACTGAAGGATTTTCTGCATCTAAAGATATCAGATCATTTTTTCCTAGAAATCATTAACACATAAATGGAGTTATATGAATTATATTGATAAATTTCTGATGCTAATGTTAAACCATGTTGTAACACATATAACTATTACTTGATCATTATGTATTATAAAATACAACTTTATGTAGCTCTTGTATTATTTCTAATTTTTCATCTATAATCATAAGAAGAGCCAATACTTTTCTTTTCCTTTTTATTTATTGAGATTAAGATTACTCTAGTCTCCTTAAATGAGTATGGAAGGTTTGCTTTTTCTCTTTTCTTCAAGTTTGTGTGGACAGATTATTCTTAAAAATTTAACAGAATTCCTATGAAAACAATTAGATCTCGGATATTTATGGCCATGAGGTTTTGAATACTACCTTTATTATTTATCAGTCTTCAGGTTTTATTTTCTATTTTAAGTTCAGCAATTTGTAGTTCTGTAGGAATTATTTCAACTAATTTTCAAAATTAATACCAATCTTTTCTATGAAATAGCTTTTAGCTTGATAATCTTCTCTAGTGTTTTTTCTGATTTCCATTTAGTGCAAATTAAGTATATGTCATTTGATTTCTAAACATATGGAATTTTCAATATAGCTTTGGATTATTAAATCTTAATTATTACACTGCCTCATAACTGGAGCATTTATTGTGTATAATACTGATATCATGGATTACACAGGCTTTTCAGTAGCCTATCCATACTTTGTTCTGTAAATGTCCTAGTTTATTGAGTACAGATGCCTTTATAATTAATAGTTCAAGGTTTATTCATTCTGTTGCTCTTGTCTCAGATACTTCTTACTATTATTTCTTACTTGATTTGTCAGTCTTTGAGATGTGTGTTTTAAATGGATGATTTATCAACTATTTTCTGCAGTCTGTTTTACACAGTTTTTTAAGCTACATATGTGCATACATACTTATAAATATTCACTGCTATACTGTCTTTCTATATTGTTACTTTCTAGATAATAAATTACTAACCATCATTCCCCAGAGAAATTATGGGGTGCCAGGGTGGCTCAGTCGGTTAAGTGATCAACTTCAGCTCAGGTCATGACCTCACAGTTCGTGAGTTCAAGCCCCACATTGGGCTCTGTGCTGACAGCTCAGAGCCTGGAGCCTGCTTCAGATTCTCTGTTTCTCTCTCTCTCTCTGCCTCTTCCCCGTTCATGCTCTGTATCTCTCTCAAAAATAAACGTTAAAAATTAAAAAAAAAAAAAAGGAATTAAAATATTGCTTTGCATACAATAAACCTTTAGTAATCTTTTTCACTGAATTAGGTGAGAACAGAATTAGATAATGTAACTGGTTTTTAAGAGTGGGCAAACAAGGAACAGGGAAGTGTCCGGCCTACAAATGAATTAGAACCAGCAATACGTTTTTCTCTTCTCAGAATTTTACTGAGACTGACTGTCCCCAAGAGTTTCAAAAGCCAGTTTCTTTTGAGCTGTAACCTACAATATCACTGAGCTTATGAATCATGGACTAGAAACCAGATCTTCTAATTCAGTTTGAAAAAGAAAGGAAAAGAAAGTAGAGAGAGAGTCTGAGGCATTTGCATGCTCAAGAGACCAAGGAATGAGAAAATCAGAGATGAAGCCAGAAAGAGAAGGAGAAAGAAGAATTGAGAGACAGAGGCATAAAGACAGAGAAAGAAAGAACTGCCACGTTCTTTGAGCATTATCATGTTTCAGGCACTGGGATATGTTCTTTAAAAATACTATTTTGGTGCATCCTGGTGGCTCAATTAAGCGTCCGACTTCAGCTCAGGTCATGATCTGGTGGTTTGTGAGTTGGAAAACCATGTTGGGCTCTGTGTTGGAGCCTGCTTTGGGTTCTGTGACTCCTTCTCTCTGCCCCTCCCTGACTCGCCCTCTGTCTCTCTCTCTCAAAGATAAATAAACTTTAAAAAAAACTTAAAAAAATATATAAAACCACTACTTTGTTGAAATGCACAAACATACTCCACAATCATTTTTAATAGACACAAAAACCATTTCTAAGAGACTGCACAGATCAGATTTTTCCTACAAAGCCGAAGTATTTATGGTCTATGTCTTCATAGTCAATTCAATTCAGAACAAGAAGATGATTTTCATAATGCACAGGAATGATTTATTTCTACCAATTTTAGAAAATATTTTACTGATAATTTTAGCAGAAATAAGAAGGCCAACATTTATGCCATTTGCTAGTATACTTTTCAGACATTCCTACTCTAATACTCTCCAAACCCCATTATAAAACTATTCCTAAGTATGTATCCAATAACTATATTTGTAAGATGTAATTCTTTGGAAACAGAATTATCATCTGTTAGTAACAGAAATAACAAATAATTTCTAATGTTATTCAATCTATAAAATCCTATAATCATAGCTGTCTAAAATATGAACAATGCTAAAAACTTATTTTATTACATATATAGTATCTACCATTTTTTTTTTGTTTTTTGTTTTTTACATTTTGGACTTCAGTTTCTTAATCAGAAATCCATGGAAACAAGGTTTTCCATTGGTATGTTTTCACTTGATCTTCTTAATTTCTTATTAAAATCAGCTGAAATTAGTATAAAACTACTTCAACTGGTAAAGTTGAAAATAATAATGGGATTGATTCTAATCAACATTTATTCTGTTAATACAGTAAAGCAGAGGACAAATCAAGTGTTAAAACTAGCAAAACAACTGACTCCATAAAAATCAGAAAATACTCTACACCTGTAGCACAACCTCCCCGGCTGAGAAAACTCCGTAATTATTTGTAAATGTGTGTGTAACATGCGTAACAATCAGGGTATTACTTAAGGAGTAAGATGTGCATTGATGAATGACATTTAGATTGCAGATTTTTGTTAGTAATTTTAAAACTTCAAAGACGCTAAGTCAAAAATAATTAAAAATCATTTAACCACTAACACTTTCCATGATTATTTGTTGTAAATTACTCTATCAGTGATTTGTAGGAAGACAACGGTCAGGAAACTCGATATTTAACACTCGATAACCATGGTTGAACCAAAGTGTTTAGTACTAAAACTTTATTCTCTGACTATGGATTCCATCACACCGATGCAAATAAACATTTATTACATGGACTTTACTTAAGATATGTAAATACGTCCTGGGTTTAATTTATCTAAGGTATAAAAAGTTCACATTAAAGGATAAACATAAAACATATGCATTGGTTCATAAAAAACTGTCTAGTAGTTTGTAAATGAGCCATCATTTTAAAGACTCTCATCTGGAGATAAGAAACTAATAAGCCTCTTGAGGATAGTAAATTGTTCTAGTCACTTACCAAAGCTTGCCCCTCAAAGGACACTAAATACAAGTTTTAGGGTTGTATTTCTTGAAATTGTGACAAATTGTTACCCACACATAAGAATTAGGTACTTGACAAAGCAAAACAATTTTAACATTTACTGGAAAATAAAAGTGCAGGAGATGACACTTACCCTTTAAAAAGCAGCTATATTGTGAGAATATAAAGCAGGAGTATACTGTGAGAATCAGCTTTGTTGTTTGTTTCCATTTCTGAAGGACATTTAATAGAAACATCAAGTTCAAAATAGTGAAAACAATGTATATTATGCCCTTTATAATAAGCTATAATTAAAGTTGCCATAAAATTTGTTATCCAAAGTGGTAAACTTTGATAGTTTCAATACACTAATTATACTGGGCTGAAAACAGAGGTTTTCCAGGACAAAATGGAAAATATGATTACCTTAACTACAAAAAACTTTGAATCCTTCTAATGTACTTCTTTTTTCCCAGGAAAGGCTGTCAGCACATGAGGCTTTGGGATGCTGTCTAGAGAAATAGGTTCAGGATGGCAAACTGGTTTCAAGAACTTCAAGTATCACCTCCCATTGACTGATGCTTGGAGCACTGCACTAATTAAAAGACCATGTTGTGACTTGGAAGGAAGGCACCGCCATGATAAATTCTCAGCAGAAGTAGTGCTGTAGGTGGGGAATATTTTCTGATTTTTATGGAGTCTTCTGTTTTATTACTTTTAACACTTGATTCATCCCCTGCTTTACTCGTTTACTGACAGAAGAAGCAATAATAAAAATGTGCTAGCAAGTTATTGACACCACCTACATTATCAATCTTCAAAAAACTTTATATGATACATTAGAACTATTGTGTCCATTTTACCAATAAGAGAGCAAGATTTTGAGAATTTTAGAAATTTCTCAAGGTTACAAAACTGTAACTGGCTGAGCTGGGATCCAGACTCGAGATTTCTAGCCCCAGATACTGTATATTTACCCATTTTGCTAGAATTCCTTTGGGTAGTGCTTGAGATACTTGGAACTCTTGGTTGTTAATGTCCAAAATAAATAAAAGATTAATATGACTACTTATAAATAATGTATATACCAAGTCACTCAAAACCTAGCCAATTCTTATGATCAGAAAAAAAAAGTGAAATATTTAAGAAAAGATTAATATGACTACTTATAAATAATGTATATACCAGGTCACTCGAAACCTAGCCAATTCTTATGATCAGAAAAAAAAAGTGAAATATTTAAGTATGGATAAGACTAGAAGTCAGAGTCCACAGAAGAGGAGGCCATAAAAATCATCTAAAATTTTTTATCCATTTAGCTTAAAAGAATCACTTTGTTCACTTCTGTATCCATTGTAACTAGGAAATATTTGGTATACTTATGGTGCTTAAGAAATTACTGTAAAATGGGTGACTAGTTACAGATAAACCTGTGAGCTTCTTTCTTGACTTTTTTTTTAATTTTTTTAATGTTTTATTTATTTTTGAGAGAGACAGCATGAGAAGGGGAGGGTCAGAGAGAGAAAGAGTCACAGAATCTGAAGATAGGCTCCAGGCTCTGAGCCAGCCGTCAGCACAGAGCCCGACTCAGGGCTTGAACTCACGAACCGTGAGATCATGACCTGAGCCGAAGTTGGATGCTTAACCAACTGAGCCACCCAGGCACCCCTCTTGTCTTTTATTTCAATCACTGTTCATATGAAAGCCAAGAGGGATAAAAGTAGGGAAAAGTGAGGCTTCTCAACAAGCCCTGAGTATATTTCACTGGAAACAGCCAAATGGAATGCCATACTTTGTGGCTGAAAAGGCCTCGGGTCAAGATAAGTAATCAGTTCATTGTCATACTCTGCCTCTATCTAGTGGTCTGGTCTTAAAATCTTATCTGAAAATATGTAAACTCTCTAGGTTTCTCTTACTTCTAAAATAAGAGGATTAAACTAAACCTAAACATTTCTCATGTCTCTTTGAAATTCTTGAATCTACTCTGAGAACATTTTAGTACTCTTTTTCCCCTAATGATTGTGATGTTCCTTACTTACTTTGGATTGCGCATATCTGATAATATTTTAAAATTTTCTTCTGTTAAAACATATTTGGGAAAGATGTGTATCTGGCAGAAAAATCAAAAGGATGTTACTACTTAAGAGGTTTTGTGTTTTAATAAGTGACGTTTGTCATTTGTCACTAGGTACTGATGTATTGATTAGAGGGTTGATGTGGGTGGCTGATTATTATCCCCTTGTTGGTTAAGGCTCTCTCAGTTAGCAAACTGTGTTCCAACTCTATCATACTGAGTAGAATGAATAGATTTCCTCAATCCTTACATGAGCAATTGAGAATAACCTGAAAACCCCAGGAAATCATTTCTAATTCACACAAGATCTCCAGTGAAAAATTTCCCAGGAACTCAGATCTCAAAGTCAAAATGTTTCTTAGTTGGAATCCAAGGAGGAAATTTATACATCTGATTCTGTTTTATGTGTTCTAATGAATGTACATTACTTTGCAATTTAAAAATGAAATTTGGTTGATTAAAGTTAATAAAAATTTTGTTTTTTTAAACATTAAAAAGTTGTCACTGCTAGATGCAAATTGTTTAAAAGATTACTTTGTACAACATTCAATAAGATAGATTCTATTAAGAGCTCCAATTTATAGGGGAGTTAAGCAAGACTTAAATGGTTTAACAATTTAAACTCACACAGTTTGTGTATGGTTTCAGTGAGGGTTTTTTTCTCTTATCTATTTCCATAATTGAGATGTAGGAAATTCTCCTCCAGGTATAATGGCTGTGACCAAAGTTTAGGTTTTAATTTTCAGAGTTATCAGTAAACTGCCCTACAAAACTATTACTTCCATTTACACACTCACCATTAAGGAACGTTTGCCTGCTTTCTTTCCAGCATCGGTTATCAGCCTTTTTCATTTACCAAACTGACAGGGGAAAACAATATTTCATTTTTCAAAGTTTTAAGTCATTTATTTTATTTTTAGTGAGGATCAACCTTCTTTCAGATGTTTGTTGCCCTTTTATAATTTACTGTTGAAGACCAATTTCAAAGGAAGAAATACAAAATATCAAAGATACAAGCAGATTTTTTTTCCAGTCCCATGAGAATGATTTTACATGTGGGATTGTGTCTTTACTAGCTGAAAAAAGCACAACATCATAATTGATGCCATGAATCATACTGTTCAAACCTCACATCTAAATATTTCATGGATAGTTACTGGCTACATGCAGTTAATTGTGATCTGAAAGGAAAATAACTCCAATGCAATATGAACATTCTAATCCAAAGTTATCACTTTTATTTCTCAAATTGCCCCAATAATAAGTGACTGCCTTGTATCTCCTCTTTTTCTTTAAATGTTGTAAACTGTGGATTTGGATTCCAACTCTGCCTCCATGGATCAATATCACCATAGATTTCTCACTTAGCCACCTTAAGGTTTGATCTTCTAATTTGCAAAATAGGAATAATGATAGTTTCTATTTTAGAGGAATGAAGAAAGAGAAGGAGATCATGGTTGTCAAGAACTAGTCACATTAAATACTCTCAATAAATGTTGCTATGACTAAAATTTGAAAAGCCAATTGATATCTGTGGAAGGATTGTCATGAATTATTCACATCCAAGAAAAAATTGTAATGAAACTTAGGACATGATGAGATTGAAACTAGTTTGAATTTAAATAAAAATGGAATGCTGCTCCTTTAAATCATATTTACTCAGTCCACCTCTTTCAGAGGGTCTCATTAAAAGATTAGAGAGGGAATAAGAAACTCTGCAAAAAAAAACATTCAATCATATAATGGAATATTATAGGTGTGTATTAATAAAATGCAAAATAAAAAGAGAAATTATAATAATTTTGTTTGTGAAATACATTTTAACTTGATTTGTTAATTTCGTTTTGTTTTTATTGTGGCAAGAATACTTCACGTGACACGTAGCCTCTTCGCTTTTTAGGTGCACAAATATTGTGAACTAGAGGCAGAATATTGTCCAGATCTCTAGTCATTCATATTGCATCACTGATACCTAACACGTGTTGGACAGAAATTTCCCATTTTCCCCTTCCCTCAGCCATTCTGCACTTTGCTTCTATGAGTTTGACTGTCTTAGATATTTCAGATAAGTGGAATCACTTAGTATTTGTCCTTCTGTAACTGGCTTATTTCACTTAGTATAATGTTATCCATTATACCCATCCATGTTATCACATATGGCAGAATCACCTTCTTTTCTGAGGCTGAGTCATATTCCATTGTATACATACACTGCACTTCTTTCATCCATTCATCTGCTGATGGGCACCTAGATTATTTCCACATTTTGGCTATTGTGAATAATGCTGCAATGAACATGGGACTACAGATATCTCTTTGAGAACCTCATTTAAATTCTTTTGAATAAATCCCCAGAAGTGGGATTGCTGGCTCATATGCTAGTTCTATTTTTAATTTTTTGAGGAAACCTCATATTGTTTTCCATAGAGACTTCACCCTTTTACATTCTTCCCAGTATACAAAGGTTCCAATTTTCTACATCTTTGCTGACACTTGTTATATTTTGGGGTTTTTTGATAATAGCCATCATAACAGGTGCAAGATAACATCTCATTGTGGTTTTGAACTGCATTTTCCTGTTGATTAGTGACGCTGAACATCTTTTTATATGCTTGTTGGTTCTTTATATGTCTTCTTTGAAGAAATGTCCATTCAAGGTTTTTTTACCTATTTATTGCAATTTAATTAACTCTTTATCAAATACATCATTTTAAATATTGTTTCCCGTTCCATAGGCTACCTTCTCATTCTGTTGATTGTTTGCCTTGCAGTGTAGAAGCTTTTCAATTTGATATAATCCTACTTGTCTACTTCACTTTTGTAGCTTATGCTTTCAGCATTATATCTGAGAAATCATTGCCAAGACTAAAGTCAAAAGCTTATCTTCTAGGTCTTCTTGTAGGAGTTCTACAGTTTCACATCCTACACTGAAGTATTTAATCTATTTTTGGTTTATTTTTTTACATATTGTATAACATGAGTTCAACTTAAAGAAAGCAGAGAGTAGAAAAATGAATTTAAAAATCAACAAAGCTAAGAGTTAATTTTTTGAAAAGAGAAAGAAAACTCACATGCTTTTATCTAGGCTAAGAAAAAAGGAGAGAACACTCACATAAGTAAGTTCAGGAATGACAGAGGAGACGTTACAACTGGTGTCAGAAAGGTAACAAGGATAATAAGAAGCTGGTATTAGCAACTGTATGTCCACAAATTAGATGACTTCAAGGAAATGGGTAAATTCTAGAAATAAAACCTACCAAGACTGAATCAAGAAGAAATAGAGGGGCACCTGGGCGGCTCAGTCAGTTACATGTCAGACTCTTGATTTCGGCTCAGGTCATGAGGTCACTGTTTGTGATATAGAGCCCTGTATTGGGCGCTGTGCTAGGCACAGAGCCTGCTTAAGATTCTCACTCTCCCACTCCTTCTGACTCTCCCCCGTCACACATGTGTGTGCATGCTTGCTCGCTCACTCTCTCTCAAAAAAAGGAAGAAATAGAAAATCTGAAAAGGTTAATAACATGAAAGGAGGTTGAATCAGTAATCAAAACCTTCTGGGGCACCTGGGTGGATCATTTGGTTAAGCATTCAACTCTGGATTTAGGCTCAGGTCATGATCTCATGAGATAGAGGCCTGCTGAGATAGAGGCCCCTCTACCTCAGGCTCCACACAGGGCATGGATCCTGCTTAAGGTTCTCTCCCTCTCTCTCTCCCTCTGTCTCTCACCTGCTTACATTCTCTCTCTCTCTCTTTCTTAAAAACAACAACAATAACAACAACAACAAACTCTCCGAATAAAGAAAAACCCAGGACCAGAAGCTTTCACTGGTAAATGTTACCAAAAATTGAAAAAAAAATTAACGTTGAGCCTTCTTTAACTCTTTCCCAAAATTAGAGGAATAAATACTCCAAAACTCGTCTTATGAGGACAGCACTATTCTGTTACCAAAGCCAGGCAAAGATACTACAAGAAAGCTGTAGGCCAATGTCCCTGATAAACAGATATAAAACCCCTGAAAAGTATCAAAAAAATGAATTGAACAGCACATTAAAAGGATCGTGTGCCGTGACCCAGGAGGATTTATTTCTAGATCCAAGGATGGTTCAACAAACACAGATCCATTAATATGATATATCACACTAAGAGAATAAAGAGTAAAAATCACATAGTCATCTCAGTAAATGCAGAAAAATCATTTGACAAAATTCAATATCCTTTCATGGTAAAAACTTTCAACATCCCAGGTATAGAAGGAATTTACTTCAATATAACAAGGCCATATATAACAAGCCCACAGCGAACATCACATTCAACAGTTAAAAACTAAAAGCTTTTCCTCTAAGGATCAAGAAAAAGGAAAGGATCCCTACTCTTGCTGCTATTCAGGAGAGAATTGCAAATCTTACCCAGGGCAATTAGGCAAGAAAAAGAAATAAAAGGCATCCAAATCACAGACGAAGAGGTAAAATTATCTATTTTTTTACTGATCATATTTGCTGATGACATGTTCTTATACGTAGAAAAACCTAAATAATCTAAAAATAAGCAGAGAGAATAATAAAAGAGTATAAAAACATTGCAGGGTAAAAAATCAACATACAAAAGGAAAATCAGTAGTGTTTATATATAGTTTATAAACCATGCAAGAAGCAAATTAAGAAAACAATCCCACGTAAAACAGCATCAGAAAACAAACAAAACAAAACTTTGGAACAAACCTAATCAAGGATGTGAAAGACCAGTATGCTGAAAACTACCAAATTTAATTAAAGACATCTTAAAAGACACCAAAAGTTTTTTTAAAAATCAACAGTTCACCAGTAATCACTGAAGCTGTTGTTAAAAACTAATGCCTTTAAATTATATATGAATATGTTTATTATATTCCTCAATAGCTACTTTAATATTAGCATGACTGACAACTCTAGGGAAAAAGTAAAATTAAAAGAATGTAGAGACTAAAGATCTGGAAACAGAAAAGGAACTCATAATGAAAGCCTTTAAACAGACTCCAGTAACAAGGTGTATTTAAAATTGTCCATTCTGAAAACCAAACATCAAAACATAATTAGACAAGAGTTTATTTGTGGAAACGGAACTGACTCTAAGAACAGCCTTCAAACAGGTTTTTTATTTTTGGTACCAGATAAAATATAATTATACATTTTCAGAAGATTAATGACAAATCTGAGGAGGCAGGTCATTTTGCTAGGTTTTTTTTTTTTTTGCAATGTAGACTACAGTTGAATCTTTTCAGTAAACTATCAGGAACCCAATGGAAGGATGAGTTACCTAAAAGGTACTGTGCATCCACTATTTTAGAAGTTCATATATATAATATATATGAATATACATATATACATATGAATATACATATATAAATTATATTTAATCATAATAAACATCACAAGAGTCTCAAAATGCTCATGAAAAAATCATTTGAGAGCAAATTACTCAAGATAATACAGTAAGTGAGCAACAGAGGTAGCATCTGAACTCTTCCCTCTCTGAGTTAGAAGATGTTAGAATGTATGTATATGTGTGGGCTTTAAAATCAGGCACATGAGATGTGAAATTTTACCATTAAAATTGCATTCCAAATTCCATTTAATCCTAAATTACTATTGTTCTAGTACCCTAATCTTAATCCCTCTTCTATTTCCAGACATCTTTTTTTCCCTTTGGTCAATCTCTAACCCACAGAAATTGCATGAAGCTTCAAATTCCCTTGAGAGAAAGGTGATAATTAAAATAATTTACAACTTCCAGGGCTTCATTGCTACCCAATAAGAACTGACATCAGATACAAATAATCAGATTCTGTGAATAGTCACTTCATGGATGAATTCATTATTGCTCCAAGACATTCTGGTCCTGGCTTTTCCTTTTTCTTCCCTGTATACTTTCCATTCCAACCTCTCTGTTTACTTGCCAGGCTGAGTCTCACTTACCATATACAAACTGGGGAGACGGAATGCCAAGAAAGGACTGGCAGGCTTAAAACAACACCTTTAAGCATAAAAAAGAAAGAGAGATGGTTATCTTTTTTTTTAAGTTTATTTATTTATTTTTGATAGAATGAGAAGGAGTCTGAGTGGGGAAGGAAGGGAGGGATGGAGGGAGGGAGGGAGGGACAGAGAGAGAGACAGAGAGAGAGAGAGAGAGAGAAACTCCAAGCTGGCCCCACATTCCTTGCTTAGCCTGGTATGGGGTTCAATCTCATGACTCTGTGATCATGACCTGAGCCAAAATCAAGAGTTGGATGCTTAACTGATTAAGCCGTGCACGTGCCCAATATAGATGGTTTTCTTGATATGTCTCCAAATTAGAAAATAGAAGTGGGTATTTAATTTAATCACTAAGATAAAAAGATCTATGATTTAACTAAAAATACCTTTGATTGCACTCAACTAAAAATAGCTAAATGAAACTATTCCTAGTAAAGACAAACATACATATTTTTTCCATACAGTGTTTAAACAACCAGAGCTGTCATATTATCAAAGACAAAACATTTACCCACTTCAAAGTAAATGCTGAAATTAGAGGCGAAGCTTCCAAAAGACAAGAAAAATGTTTTACTTGAGATAAAAGTATTATAGTTTTTAGACCCAGAATATTGAAATTGAAATGTTTTTAGCCTGAATGGCATTTTCTATGCACTAACCCAGGTGTTTTTCACCTGTTATTTATATTTTTCTCCTAATAACCCTATATTAACAAAAAATTACTAGTCCTCACTTTACAGCTGAAAAAACTGAAGTCCAGAGAGTCTAAATAACATCACTATGGATTAAGCGGCAGAGACAGGGCATGCATTTTTAATATTCTGTATTCTAGAGAGAATTCTCCTAGATAGGAACTATTGTTCATAACTCAAGGGAGTGGGAAGAAAAGAACAATTACTACTAGAAGATATGACTGCAGATATATCTACTTTCTGAGCTTTTCATTTGGCTAAAACAACAAGTCCCCAAAAGAATATACACAGAAATATCTTTGCCTACAAACAAATGTTCTGTTAAACTACTGACTTAATAATTGAACTGTTGTCTTTAGGATCCAAAGCTTTCCTTTTTACACATCCTTACCTTTATTGAAATTGATGGCACTAACATCACTGGATTCCAAAGGCTGAAAAACTTAATGACTTCCCATTATAAAATGACATACTTTGTGTGAAAGAAGTGTTGAACAGAGTGCTATGCACCTGTTCCTGGCAATCATGATATCTGTGGGACACCCTGTATTTCGCAGTATGTGGTCAACCAAATGGTGCCTCAAGAGCAAAATGGGTCAGTTCCAAAGATAAGATTATTCTGTCTTCATCTTATTCCCCTTTGGGGATTTATTTTAGGTGGAGGTGGTTACAGATCTCCAGTAATGAAAAATATTATCAGCTTCCTGGGCAAAAGCTTTGAGCCAGATCTTTCTTTGGCTGCCTCCTCTCTGAGCCCAGCATCTCATGAATCCAGCCAGATGTAATATGTGCAGTGCTTCTGGCATGTTTTGGAGACTAACGGTGTTCCCAAGCTGTACTGATAAAAGGCTGTGCATTATGAAGGAAGGCAACCTACATTAATGTTCCATAACTGGCATACATGCAGCATGTCCCTCCTAAAAAATGCCTGAAAGCCAAGTAAAACAGGAAGCCTACTTCTCACGAGCATCTGTTGTATATTCAAAGTACCACTCTTCAGGCCTTCTTCAAGCAGATCACCTACTGTAAACTGAAATAGTAGGAGAGTGCTTTTCAGTGTCCATTGAACTGTCAATCTTTGAAATATTTTATGTTGTCTGTCCAATTCCCTTCTACCCTTCTGAATGCTGGGTGATGGAGCCAGATGCTGGCTGAGTGAAAGAGTGACCTTGGGTTCTGCCTGTTGCGGTCTGAAGTAATCAGCTATCACCCGAAAAGAGCCAGAAGGTCAGGACTGATGCCATGAGCAGAGAGTGGAAATCTCAGAGCCAAGAACAGAGCTTCACCCTCCGGGGAAGGCCTAATTTAAAAGGACCAGAGAATACTGGTCATAAATCACAGAGGTGAGAAGGGAGTAATGGGGAGAGCAAATGAAAGTCAAGTAAGTAGAGAAATAGCTTAGGTTGGTTCTGTGCAATTTTGCCAAAATTTGCATAAGGGGAACTGAGGAGTTCCCCTTACGGGATTTTTGGGGGATTTCAGCTCTGGTAAAGGGTCCAGTTTGGTTGAACACCCTCTTCCTTGGCTCATGTGGCACAGCTTTCCTGTCTCTCCCTGGAAGAAAAGTGAGGTATGTGTAGAGCTTTTAGAGTTATCACAGCTGCCTTCGAGGCATTTCTTTCCAGATACTGAGACTACAGCAGATGGGGCTCAATATGCTCTCCACTATGGATTCTGGTTCCCATCATGAGCCACTAGGGATGGACTGAGTGGCACAGAAACATGAAACCATGAGCATTCCAACAGAAATACTAAAAAATGGGCAAGAAAATACACAAGTTAGTCGACGGGAAAAGCATACTTCTCACTACCATCTGTTGTGTATCCAAACTACTGCTTTTTTGGCCTTCTTAGGGCAGATATTGTAAACTGAAATATTAGGAGAATGCTTTTCAGTCTCTACTTAACTGTCATTCTTCAAAATATTTTATGTTGTATGTCCAGTTTCCTTTCCTATAAACCGTGAGCAGGTCGTACAGTACAGAAGTTAACAGGCTATAGAGCCTAGACCCCCATATGAATTGAAAGGTTTTAAGTTTTTCCAGAGCATCCTCATGCTTTCAAATCTATGCCAGTGTAAAAGCCAAGAATTAAATGTCAACCATACAGAATTCCCAAATCACACAATCACTCTTCTCCCTCTTTCCATACACGTGGTTTAGAGATGAGGGCTCAATGATTGATAGATATGACTAAGCCAAGTCGAGGCCCATTTACTTTCAAGTTGACAACAATGGATCCCATTACTGGGGTTACTGGGGCCATGATTATATCTTAAAGGTAGTGGCTTCATCATTATTAAGATTATCACCAATTTTAAGAATCATGGGGTAGGCTGGTTTCTATTAATAGAACTGGAAATAATGGGGGTGGGGAACAAAAAAGGCTCATGGCAGCCATTTGCTAACTTAAGGTACAATCTGAAAGCCAGAGGGTCTCTCCTCCAGCTCTGCAAAGAGACTCTCAACTCTTGAAGTGTTAAAAGTACTAAAAATCAGTCCAAGATACTACTACAGTCACAAAAGAATTGCAGAGAGGCCTGAATGTACAAATTCAACAAGTCATTTGTCAAATTTAGATCCTTGATAGAAAAAAAGAGAAAACTAAGAAATCTAATACGGGGGTATTTGTTAGAAAAGCATAAGAGTCTTGAATCCCCAAACTCTCTTAATCTGATGCATTAGCAGGGGTAGCCTGTTGATCGACTGGTCAATACATTCCTAACTAGAATTCATGCAATGACTTCAGATGAAGCTGATGCATCTGATGACAATATTTGTTTTCTTCTAGATCTACCCCAGTTCTCCCAATTGCCTCCAGGAAGATAGTGTCATGTCTTTGGACAGCTAAAGTGGTAAAATAAAGCGTCTTCTCTAGGAAACAAGAGCTCACATGCCAAAGAAATCTAAGTACTTGTAGAAGTCACATGGGTGGAACCAGGGGGATGCACGTACATGTGGATCTCACAGAGTTGGACTACAACCTGAAGCAGAATATCAAGTTGGACAAGGAAGAATGTATCTTGAGTCCATTCACAAACTGACATTCAGTGTTCTGACATCTGGACCGAGTCCTAACTATCTGCTGGAATAAACCCTTAAAGCTGTATACAATGCTGACCTACCAGAAATGAGCAGAGATGCTGGACTCCCGCAGTACATTTGTGAGAAAAGGGGTCAGAAGACAGATGTGGCAATGTAAGGCTAAGACGTTATGTGAATTTGGAGGAGATAATCTCTCGATTTGATCTTTACACATCTGAAAAGGAGACATAACAATACCCCATATTAGACTATATACTTCTTGACAGTAAATACCATGTTTTAATTCACTCTGATTTTCCCTACTCCTTATGCGATATCACAAACATTTCTTGATTAAGCAAAAAAAGGAATAGGCTTTACTGTTGGGATTCAAGTGACACAAGATATACATAAATACCTGACACATAAAAGGTGCTCACTACATCAAAGATTTCCCTTCCTGACTAGCTTTGTTTTAAATGTGCCTATCTCTCCATTCCACCCTCTGCAAAGAGAATCACATTCTCTGTGCTGTTTAAGACAATTATTATCTTCTGCCATGTCTATTAGAAGGCCCTTTTATCTGCTAATCCCTGTCAGTTTCACCACCATTATCCACAAAGCTGGCTGTTACAATTTCTTTCTCCATCTAAGATCTAATCATGCTAGCACCTGCTTTCCACTTACTCGAGGACAAAGCCAAAATTGTTTACCCTAGAAATCAATGCCCTTTATTGGTATGGTAGAAACTGTGTTGGCTAAGAGTTAGCAAATGCTTACTGAAGGGCTGTCAGTGAATTTTGTTAAATTTAATCCCTTAAATTCATTCCTTTATCTGTAGAAGTTGTATACAAATACCTAATGTTGAGATGCTGCTGTAGTGCAAAATAAAAGAGACAAAATGTGAGAAGCACCTAGGACATGATGAGTGTCAAGTCAGCTTTACATATACACGTATTCGTCTTTCTAGATATACCTCCTGTCATCTCCCCTTTCAACTCAAACTGGGAATCACCCAAGTATTTCATTTTGAGAAACTGAGTTAATGATGAGACCATCCAAACTAACTGCTTCTAGGTATTACCCATAATGCCTTTCTTTCAGGCTGTCCCAATTCCTTTCATCTCCCAGAAAGTTCTTATATTTTATCTGAGCTCACTCCCCACATGCTCTCTGTGAAAGCAGTACTGTCTTTTCCTCATTCTATAAAATGTGCTGCTTAACTTGATTATAGCACTGATCCCACTGTAAAGTAACTGCATGTGCCACTGCCTCTGGCCATTAGACTATGCACTCTAGAGGGTAAATACCACTGAGGTATCTCTGTATCCCTCCCCAGTCTAAGAAGTTTCTGGCTTAGATTTCATGGCCAATAAACACATGGATGTGACTGAGTGAATGAATGAAAAAGTCCAAATGCCATCAATTTATTTTTTTTTAAAGTTGTAAATATCTAATGACAAAGATCTATCTGGGTAAAATCTATGTGTAATGCATCAAGTATTCCCTATAAAATAAAGGGAAATGCATCTTATGAAATAGGAGAGCATCATAGTAGAAGATACAATGAATAAACTATCTCCTTAGGTTATCCAGACACTAATCAAAGTTTTCCCCAAAACCTTCTGAAAAGTTTAGCATTATATAAAAGTGAAGAAAAGCACAAATGTGAAAAGTGAAGAAAATTATAGTAGATGAGAAGTTTTAAAATGGTATATTCTAAAATATTTATGTTTGCCACTTTCTAACAAGAGAGTTAGTGTCTTATGCTATCTCAGCGCCTCTCGTCCATATGTTCATGTTTTGGTTAACAGGTCCCCCTGTGAGAGGAGATAAGAGGAGAAGCAGGAGTTTAAGATTGGCAGTTACTACCTGCATGGAGTCCCAGTCCAGGAGCAAGTAGAAAAAATAATAATAACAGAAAGGGAAAGTATCAACTGATGTGATATACATCATTACCCCATGAAGTTTTCTGCCAGTTGCTCAGCAAGCTTTCTTGGAGTTTGACAGTTGTGAGAAGAATTCTCATAATTCTGAGAGGAGAGGAAAGCAGAGGGAAGGAGAGAGGGGAGGGGAGATGAGGGGAGAGGAGAGGAGAGGAAGTAAAGAAAGAAAAGAAAATGCAAGGAAAGGAGACATTTAGCAGTAGAAGAAATTCAGTGCCTGAGTTATTATGTGGGGCTGTAAATATAAAGAAAGTAGATGGTAAAAAGGCACTTTGGATATTCAGTTAAATGTATATGTATTAAAAACTATACAAAGGATCCTGACACAAGGAGAGTCAGTGGGCTCCTTCAGATCAATGCATGATAAAGAACCTTCCAGGTATAAAGAAAAATGTAGTTTAAAGTAAAAGAAGCAGATTGTAAGTGCTTGAAATGTTATGCGTTTAACAAAATATACAAATAGATCCTTCCAGGTTCTTAGATGATTAACTCCTACAAGTCTGGGCACTTTGTACAACTGACTATAGCTGGCTTTGCACCGGCACCTCCAGGAAATAGACTTAATGCAGTATTTTAAGTAATGATTAAGGACAGTAGTATAAAAAGATGAAACACCCTTAACTTGCTTTCCATAGTCTCACAGGGGGGAAAAAGAAAATTAAACAAAAACTACACATACCAACTCCAAGTTTTCCTTTCTGATCCTCAATTCAAGAGAAATAATTGGATTGGTTCCATGATTAAAACATACGGGCAAAAGTCGATTAGTGTATTCTCTTGTCCCTCAAATGACAATAAAATTGTGACTTTAACTAGAACTGTCTGAGCACATTATACAGGGTGCATTTTGATCTTTGACATCATTTTACCAAGTGCTGCCTACATTATATGGATGCTGACCTCTGCAGTCCTGACGAACTCCGCCATCAGATTCTTCTTACGTATAGTGTCTTCTATTATTTAATGTTCTATTTTAATTTTTTTTTTAATGTTTTATTTATTTCTAGGAGAGAGAGAGAGACAGCGTGAGCAGGGGAGGGTCAGAGAGAGAGGGAGTCACAGACTGAAACAGGCTCCAGGCTCTGAGCTGGCAGTCAGCACAGAGCCCGACGCGGGGCTCGAACCCACGAACCGCGAGATCATGACCTAAGCGAAAGTCGGACGCTTAACCGACTAAGCCACCCAGGCGCAATGTTCTATTTTAAAAGAATAAAATAAAAGCCTTTGTGGTTTTTTTTAATCTCCACTGAATTCTACTTTAAAAACATGCATAGAAATCTCTAAGGCAACAAGATCCTTTCCTGACATTCATGATTGACTTTTTCTATAAATCCACTGCTCAATAAATCCATCAGTAACAGACATTTTCATCCCCTCCTCTTTACTTCTTGTGTGAACTAATCTCAACTGTTTTCTTCAGTTCCTAAGGCTTTTGGAGAAGGTACATAATTTTTTTGGCCTCCTAAAAGATGTTAAGACCTAGATATATCTGCAGCTTCACACACAATAAAATAATTTATCATCAGTGGAAATACGTTTGTGAAGCTAATAAGCTTTGAGGCATGTATCCTGAAATTCAATCTAATCTGAAGGTGAACTGAGCTCTAGAATGTGCACTGTGTATCTGCCCATTTTGAAAGTACAGAATGAATTATCCTGGGCTATTTAATTTCAATATTCTTAGAAAAGCATTATCTGCAAAAGTAAAAATAAGAAGCCATTCCATTTTAAAGAGAGAAGACCCCCGAAACTTTTAGTTATTCTCATCTATTTGGGGTCATGTAAGGATCCTGGTGGCTTACACATCAGTGGTGTGATGAGGGGTAATATACCTATCCACTACAGGGTACCCAATCACACTTACTACCCCATGTGCTGGAACCCCTAAGACATTCTTGGCTCCCCTGAATAACTGTGGAGGATACAAAATCCTGAAAGAACCAGAATTCCATCAATCTCTGTTCAAACCTGTTTTTAAACCATACTTCTAAGTGGCTGAGAAAACTGGGCTTCCACACGCTATGCCCAGGATGGTTAACTCTCATAGACTTCTTCCTTTCCACTCCACCCCAATTCAGAGACAGGGGTACGTAAAGCTTTCTGGATCTTTCACTGTCTAATAATGACGTTTAAATAAAAGAATTGGTTAACATAGGTTCTCTAAGGAGACAGATAGGCTTCTGGTCCAGGTATAAAGGATTTGGGGAAGACACACCTCAGTTCACAAAGAATGATAGGGTACCAATGATTCAGTAGTGTCTCACAACATATCCTAACTTCCTGGAGCCTGTCAAACTGAAGAACTATGGACATTAGGATCCCAATTTGAATCACATCATACATTTCCATGCAGAGCACTTCATGTACAGAGGCCTAAGGAGAATAGAGAAGAAAATCTTTTCACAGTTTCTCTATTAAGGTACTAAGCTGTGCTTCAGAAAGTGGACACGGCATTGTGATTTCTTCACTATTTAAAGTAAAGGGACAATTTCTATTGTAGTCATTAAAAGCTTCCAAACCTGCAGTCTTCGGATCACTGCTAGACTGGTTTAGTACAGTCTCAATCCTTTGCATAAAATGGATAAAGTTTCCACATTCTTCTTTCAACTTTGCTTTTGGAGCCTACTGAAAAATAGCCTCATTCCTCCTTGCGATTCTGAACCCAACTCTTTCTAGTTATGTTAGGTTAAAAAAAAAAGTATAATCTGTTTGAAACTTCCCATCTCATATCCAAGGAAAACCTCTAACTCTGACAACATTCATGTTCCCTTTCACAGACGCTTGCTTTTCTGGGTGGTGGAAAACCAGAAAGATTATAAAGGATCAAAGTCTCTTTACTTGGTTCAGACCATTGCTCCTGGGGAGCACAGTTGGCTTCTCTGAAATGCACTACCAGATATCAGGTCCAAAAGATTTCTTGACGTGCATTATGTGGATCTAGCTTCAACTCTTCCATCTGTAGCTGTTCACGTACAGCTCCTTACTGCTGGGGTCCTGTCTCCAGTGAGCAGCCAGCTTGGGTGGGATCTTGACATTAAGACTCACGTGAGCTATTTCTTTATATCTGTTGCTTAGGGAAACTAAGCCTGCATCACAACCAGCCCCTCTACCATCTCTCCCCATCCTCTTTTCTTGGTTGTCCTTGGAACTGGACCAGATCTAAGCAGATTCCCAAAGAAAAATCACATCCTAACTTCCCCTTCTTTAAGAAGTCCCTAATTGTTTAGAACTAGTTACTAGTTTCCGTAATGTTCTATTTTCCAACTTACTTCAAGGAGAGGAAAGAACCACCTCCTCTTCTACTGACTGGAGATTAAGTCTCTCAGCAAGAATCCTATCCAGGGCACAGACTCAAGAAATCTTTCCCCAGGTCCTTTTACCTGCAAATTGAGCCCTCTCCTCCTCCTATATGCTCACAGAAGGGGTGGTGTCACAGAAACACCAATTTACTGCTCCTTAAGAACATACACAGAAGTCTTTAAACCCACTTTCTGACTGCAGTGACCCCTTTAGAGAATAGGAAGACTTGTTTTCACATGAAGGTCCTGGTAGCCAATTCTAGGCATGTGGAAGAGCCCCTGGAATCCTGTTACCTAGATCTTAGGAAGAAGGACATTTCAAACATCCCCCAGGGCCATTCCCCATAATTAACCTCACCAGTCATAACAGTAGCTCTATTTCCACTCATCATAGCGGGCAGAGCAGTATAGAACAACTACCAGTCTGATTTTAAATTAAAATTTGTATCAAGGAAGGTATTGTATACACTGTTTGGTTCCACCTAATTAAAACTCCATTAACTAGATTTCCAGCTTATTAACAATCTCTGTGCTCTATGCCCCTGGGAGCAGTAGCCACAGGGTCATCTTGGCACAGAATACCAATCTGGGGTCTAGAAAGCATGCAGTAAATCCTGGCATTAAGCCTCTGCCTATGAAGCTGGTCATTTTATTTGATTTTTTTTAACCTGCAGATTATAAAGATCTGCTTAAAACTGGTTGGACTAACCCCTCTTCCCTGTGAAAATACAGGGAAGAATTGGATTTTAGGAACCATTCTTCTCAGATGGCTCAAACAGAGCCATTCAATGCTATGCTGTGGCACTTTATAATAAAAGCAATCTTAGGTCTTCAGAACCAATCAAAACGGTCCTTACTTAGCACAAGAGTCAGAGGATTTTTCATCAATAAGTAGAATAAAAGCTATAAAAATAGAAAGCATTTTTATTTTTCAAAAAATATGATATTGTGCTGTATTTTTAAAGAATAAAAGGGTATGACAAAGATATTTTGAGAGAGGAATGATTGCAAATCATACTGGTGGAAAGTGGGAACTGGAAGTAGAGCCTCCGTGTGTGGACACCCCTCCCACCTCTGGGATCCCAAGCCACCCATCTCCACCTGTTCCCTGCAAGCTGACACACATTTTTTTTAGATGTATATTGCATAATAACGTCAAAGTTAAGGTCATCATTTATATACACCACAGTCACATAACGGTACTGACTCCAAGTTATCAGCGGACATACAGGTGCAAAGCTTCTGAATCTCCCCGCTGAAGCCTAGAGCTGGAAGGGGAGGGACTCTGCCTACACATATCCGAGACCTGCACATGCAGCCACAAACACACTCCAAAAGACAATGCGCACACACTCATCAGCACACCTATGTGTGGGAGTAAGTGCTGCCCCTACTATACTCTCTGTGAACTTTGAAGCAGCTCTTCTCTCCCAAACCTGAAATGTGTGCTCTGACCCTGGGGAGATGACAGGGAAGATGCACAGCCAGCTAAGGAGAGGGAGTATTTTGTAGAAGTTTCACCTCATCTTTAAAGGTCCAAGGCATATGTTCAAACCATTTTAAAAAGTGTTTTATATGCAAGACAACTTTTCACACAAAATATCTATTACCAAGTAAACTCCTGAGCTCAAACTTCTCAACCTAGTAAGTGAGCCACTGTATATAATCATTAAGATTTTACAACAGTATACAAGCTTGATCTTCCTTCCTTTCCTCCCCCCTTCCTCCCTTCCTTCACCTCCCACTATCCCTCCCTTCCCTTCTGTTCCCTTCCTTCCCTCTCTTACTTACTACCTTCTTTGCTCCCCCTTTCTTTCCTTCCCTTCCCCTCTGATCCTTCCCCCCCTCTTTCCTTTCCTTCCTTCCTCCTTTCCTTCCCCCCTTCCCTCCTTCAGAGCTCTGATGGAAAGTACCTTTGTGTAAGTGTTACAAAGGCACTTTATGCAGAGCCCTAGCAAGGTTTATGCTTAAAGCAGCCTGACTCGTCAGGATATAAGGAAAGCAAGGGTCTCAGATTCCTTCAGGAAATAGGAATGTGTAGAGTTTTCTGAGGAAGGAGATTTTTGATAGCAGAGATGAGGGCGAGAAGAATTTAAGGGGAATTGGAAAAATTAGAGGAGAGTGAAGTGATACTGTGAGGTTGTGAGACGGACTATTTCACACACTCCAAGGGCCTAAACTGTCAGTGTTCCCTCTGCCACATACAGCCCATTTTGAAGCACATGGGAATGAGTTTGTTAGGTCTCGTCTGGTAATTCCCCTTTTATATAGCTTTGGGATGCAGACATGTCTGTTCAGTGACAAACAACAAAACATACTTTAAACATCTTTCTGAGTTAATGGTGTGTGTTCTCTCTGGAGGAGGCTAAGGAAGAGGCAGCATCTCTCTCTAGTCATCTGACTACACTCTTCCCCTGGGCTGGGGGACAAGTGTCTGTCCTCCTCATCAGCATTCCCAGGTGAATAAACCACAGCAGCAGACAACTCCCCAAGTAAGGGAGACCACAGGCCATTTGTCTTGTCTTCCTCTCACAGCTCACGCAAAGACACCCCACCCTGGGAAAGACAGAACCAGTCCCAACAGGGATCCTCCACAGAATTAACAAATACAGTGCTGGGAGAAGATGTGAAAAAAGTTATGTGTTCTCTTTAAGTTGCTAAATATAGTTGATAAGCCAGCTATGCGCCAATACACTGTTTAGCATGCAGCAAGTCTGATAAGGAAGAGCAATCCTTCTCGCTGCCTCTTCCATCTCTCTAAGATATGTCTTTCCCCAGACACACAAAATTCATGTTTCTCCCACTCTGGGATTCCTGGCTATGTTTCTCTACCTAGCTCTATTATTTTTGTGCCTCTGTTTCTTCCATGTTTCTTGAAACGGTGGTCCATATTCCCCATCTCTGCTTCTCTCAATTTCTCTTCATTCATGAATCTGGCACCTTCCTTTTTCTAGTCATTCTGTGATTTACCCCATGATGGACACCAATATTACCCAATGAAAAGAGTATTGTTGGAACTTCATTTCTGTAACGGTCTACTATCACAATTCTCTAAGGCCAGAGATTCTAATAGATTTTTCTACCTTTCTGAATATATGGTGCTAATATCTTTTGAGTTTTCTGTGCTCAGCTAGGACCCTAGAATTAGACCCTTGGCCTGTATTAGTTTGTCCATGATTTTATTCAGGTTTAGGGTTTTCAGTACACTGCCCATATGCTGATGAATTTTCTAAGCCCTAATATAAGCATTCCATGATTGCTGGATTCATCCCTGTGGATGTCCTAAAAAAAAAAATCACACATCAACCTGTCCATGTTCATATTTATCATCTTTCATTGAAAATCTTCCTTTGTTTTTTATTAATGTATAGTCTCTTGTGTAGTCCTTAATCCTCAATATTGCCCATACTTTTTAAAAATGATTTTTAACATTTTACTTATTTTTGAGAGAGACGGAGAGACAGAGTATGAGTGGAGTATGGGCATAGAGGGAGACACAGCATCTGAAGCAGACTCCAAGCTCTGAGCAGTCAGCACAGAGCCTAACGTGGGGCTTGAAATGAGACAAACCACGAGGTCATGACTGAGACGAAGTCGGATGTTTAACTTACTGAGCCACCCAGGCACCCCACCCATAAATATGTTTTGAATAAATTTGTAATGTTTAATCAGAGTCAATGATGGCTTCTCTAAATTGACTGTATGAACCAAAGTGTTTTATATATTCATCCAAAATCATCAAGTTACTTCAGTGTATAGACATAACTCCAAAGATTGAAAATATAAAAACCCTAATGGGGCTCCTTCTATGACGACTTTCCTGACTCTTTCTGTTCTTCTACCACTCTGCCTCTCACTGTCTATAGACAGCTAGGAAAATAAAAATGACAATTTGTGCGCATTACTACTTCATCTACAGAAAGGATAGAGCCGACCACACTGTAACGTGGTTAGTTACATATCTGTCTTTTTTACTATAATTTGAGCTTCCTAGAGGCAAAGAAAGACTGTACTTAATTACTTTTATTCCATCTTTGCCTGACATAGTTGACACTTGATATACTTGGAAAAATATTAAAAATCCATTAGACTTTGTTTTAAAGGTAGGAGGTTTCTTCACACTTTAATTTTTATTAGATGATGAAATATTTGCTTTTAAACATTTTTAATTAATATGTTCTAAGCCACCTACTCTGCTTAGAATAAAGGACAGGTAAATACTAACATCACCTGTTTGAATGCAACCCCATGAGTGATGAATTGTAGGCTCTTTAATATTGAAATAAATTTAGTGCTATTCAATTTCAGACACAAAGATACAAATATTAATTATCTGAAAAGCTTTCTCAATTGCATGGCAGAAACTCTCATAGCCAACGTAGGCACCTTCCCTTTCACAACCCTCTAAGAGTCACAACCAGGAGCGTAACATCTACCAATTGGAGTCTTTCTTTTCTCTCAGGAGAACAAGAATCAAAACACATCAAGAGAGGTGATAAAGGGGAGAATCACCACAACATACTATTTTCTCCATCTGCAAAAATATATGTAAATATTAATTATAGGAATATTCCAAGAATGAATGGTCATCCAAAATAAACAGTAAAACCTACTATAATTATCAGAGCATTTTTACTGATAGGACTACTGTCTCTATCTCCGATCTTAACCCTTAAACCAGACTTGTGAATTTTGACCAGAAAAATGGCAACTTTTTGTGAAATGGATCAGATTATCCTTGATCAGTCTACTGTAATCATTTCAAATGTCAGCCCTTACAAAGACCCCTGCCTAGATGGTTTCTATTTAGTTTTAAGTCACCCAAAGAAAATGAAGTTAATTACATGGCAACCTAAAATCTTAGTCAGCATTCCACCATTCTTATGGCTAAGATACCAAACTGGCAAATAATCTACTCAGTGATACAGCTCAAATGGTTTCATAGCCTGAAATGTTTCATTTGTATAAAATTTTTTGTTCATCTGTTATGGTCAATAATCTGAAAGTTGTTTACTGAATGACCCAGTACCTTCATAATCTTAAATATGATATTGTTAAAAGGGACAACAAAAACACACATCAGTAGTAAGTGACACAAATTGTCTGTTAGGCAGAGGAAATTAAAGAGAAGCCAACACTTTGGGGAATAAAGCTAAAACTTTATTACAAAAATATAGCTGTCATACTACTAAAAATTATTTATGCCTTCAGAACCCACCAGCCAAGAGGGTGATTATTCACTGACAAAATTTTAGTTTTTAATAGTTGCTCCCCAGAATAGACCTAGGTCAAATTCCTTTGAATTTAAAAAGTTAAAGCAATTCTTTCATAGAAATAATAACTCAAAAAAAAAGCAAAAGGCATAAACATGATTTTGAAATCTTTCCTTTGATATCTAAGAATATATCTCAGAAATTCACACAGTTCTACACTGATTAGCTGACTGTCTTTTAATGTGAGTCACTCCATGAAACAACGACATAAAAAGTCATTATTTGCTAAAACCCAGATGAAAAATGTTCCATATGTATTCACATAATTCATCTGAAATCCATTTATGAAAAGGAAAAAATATATGTTTCATGTCTTTAAAAAAATCAAGTACATTTGATTATTTAAGCCTCCTGACAGTAAGAGGTTCTGAACAAAATTATTTAGTATTATATGGAAGTAGGGGCATAAAACAATCTTCTGAGTATTAGATAAAAGTCAGATGCTGTGGGTCCTGATTTCAGCAGCATGAGTCACCATGGCAAATGCGGTGCAAGTGAACTTTATTTCAGCTCTCCCTGTGCAGTCAGCAGCTCATGACGACATCATAACTTGATATTCATAAACAGTCTATTACATAGCTGAGGCTGCCAGATTTTCATTTCCTACTGTCTAGACAGCCAGTCTAAACACTGTAGGAGGAAGCCTCCATGGAGTATAATTCCCCAAAGACTTCTTAAAGCTCCTGGTGGTGTTAACTATGCCAGACACTCCCATTTTATTGCCTTTTGATGGTACAGTTTGTGTTCAGAAAGATAGAATATAGGATTCCTTGGGAGGAAAAAAACAATCAGTCATTCTTTAACTTGTGAAATCAATGAAACCTTAACAACCGAACACCCACTCTCAGCCTACAATTCTCCTGAAGGCTTTATACCTGGGTTCAGCAGTCAGGCTGCCAAGTGTTCAGGAGAGAAAACACTGCATTTTCACGAAGTACACAGTACATACAATATGTCCTGAGAGAAACTCTGGGAATTAAAATGAATGCTTTTATAGATTATTATAATAATCAGTGTATTGTCATGCCTAAAGAAAATGCTTTCTAAAAAGTGAAATAGCCCTGTCTTCAGTTCTAACACCAGGTGAAGAGTCAATAATAATCAGTTTTAAACCAAAACTAGGAGAAATAGGTTAAACGTGAGAATACCCAAAGAACAACCAATGACAGTCGGACAAAGCCAGCCAAGGCTTCTAACAAAGTGTGTAAAATAAGAATATAACCTAAGAGTCAGGTGCAAAAACCAATATGGGATCAAAAGTCAGAGAAAGAAAATGGTCAGAAAAAATCCAGGCAATTACACTGTCCAAAAAAGCACTCATTAGAGAGTAAGATACTGAAATATGTGAGCAACAGTTTGACATCAGAAGAGTTTCTAGAACTATTAGGCCAGATAATATGTAATTATTAGTTTGTGTATGCCTTCCTACACAATTGTGATCTTACATGCAACAATGAATTTTTTAAATCTAAGTCCTTATTATAAAACAAGTTCCTGAGGGTGCCTGGGTGGCTCAGTAGGTTAAGCGTCTGACTTTGGCTCAGGTCATTATCTCACGGTTAGTGGGTTTGAGCCCCACATTGGGCTCTGTGCTGACAGCTAGCTCAGAGCCTGGAGCCTGTTTCAGATTCTGTGTCTTCCNAAAGCACAGTTCCTGGAATATAACAATATGTTCACAAGAAGTTTATAGGACATATTGAATGAAAGGAGGCAAACTGGTAGATATAATCACGAAATGATTGATAGCTGACGCAGCTCACCACTAAACCTTAGGCTATGCCTTGAAAAGAGAAGTAGATATGTAGGAGTGTATGGTAGAAACAAAATAGAAATTTGTCAGATCCTGACATAAGTTTTTCCATATAAAATTAGAAGGACAGAGGACACACTGCTGGGCTTATGGTATATACAGTACACCAGGTCTTTAATATGGTTTTTTTTCTTAAAATTTTATTTATTTTTGAGAGATAGATAGAGTAAAAGCAGTGGGGTGGGAGTGCAGAGAGAGAGGGAGACACAGAATCCGAACCAGGCTCTAGGCTCTGAGCTGTCAGCACAGAGCTCGACGTGGGGCTGGAACTGACAAGCCACGAGATCATGACCTAAGCTGAAGTTGGACGCTTAACCTACTGAGCCACCCAGGCTCCCTGATATACTAGCTCTTTATTTTTTTTTTCTTAAATGTTTCATTTATTTCTAGGAGAGAGAGAGAGAGAGACAGTGTGAGCAGGGGAGGGTCAGAGAGAGGGGGAGTCACAGACTGAAACAGGCTCCAGGCTCTGAGCTGGCAGTCAGCACGGAGCCCGACGCGGGGCTCGAACCAACGAACCGCGAGAGCATGACCTAAGCGAAAGTCGGACGCTTAACCGACTAAGCCACCCAGGCGCCTCATACTAGCTCTTTAAAACATGATACAGGCTAGTCCCCTGCATACCAATCACATCAACAATCAAAAAATATTTTCTAGTTTTCAGGATTTATGTCTTTAGGATATATATTTTGTTACACTTATCCCCAACTATTTCATGTTGTGGGATGGCACTATAAATGTAATTTATTTTTTAGTTGTTTATTGCCCATGTATAGAAATAAAACTTAATATTTCAATCACTTAAGAGCATTAAGAGTTGTTTTATAGCCCAGAGTATGGTCTATTTTAGTGCATGTTTCCTGCGTGCCTGAAAAGAATTTATGTTCTGCTGTTGAGTGGAATGCTTCAGATATATCAACTAAGTCATGATGGTTGACAGTGCTATTCAAGTATTCCTTTATCTCTAATAATTTATGGATTACTTTTCTATCAATTTCTAGGACAGAGATATTGAGTCTTCAACCATAATTGTTCATTTGTCTATGTTTCCTTTCACTTCTGTCAACAGATGTTTCATGTATTTTAAAATAAGTACTATTGGGTTGTTTATATACATATATATATATCGGATTGTTAAGTTTTAGCAGGTTGACTCATCACTATGACATGTCTCTGTGTCTGCTACTATCCCTTGTCATGAAATTTATATTTACATTAACTTTTGAAGATATATAGTTATGTCTAGATTTCTATCTACTCTTACAGTTGCTACATTTTAACTGGAGAATTTATACCATTTATACTTATAATATTTAAATATAAAATTTAAATATTTTAATATGGGTTGGTTTAAATCTATTGTCTTGTTATTAGTTTCCTAAATTTTATATTTGTTCTTTCTTCCTTATTTCTTTCCTTTTTTGCCTTTTTGGATTACTTGAATTTTAGTATTTCACTTAATGTCTGCCTTTGGCTTATTAGCTACAATTCTTTTAATTTTTAGTGGTTTCTCTAGGTTTTACAATAGGTATTTTTCACTTTTCATGGTTGGGAGTAAGGAATATGTTTGTTATCTTGACTATAGTGATGGTTTCATGGCATATGCTTGTGTCAAAAGTTATCAAATTTATACCTTAAAATGTTCCATTTATTGCATTTATTGCATTGTCAATTAAACCTCACTAAATCAGTCTTTTTAAAAAAAAGAGGAAATGGGGCGCCTGGGTGGCTTAGTTGGTTAAGCGTCCGACTTTTGCTTAGGTCATGCTCTCGCGGTTCGTGGGTTCGATCCCGTGTCGGGCTCCGTGCTGACTGCCAGCTCAGAGCCTGGAGCCTGTTTCAGTCTGTGACTCCCTCTCTCTCTGACCCTCCCCTGCTCACACTGTCTCTCTCT
The DNA here is from genome assembly GCF_008692635.1 of Crocuta crocuta. NCBI lineage: Eukaryota > Metazoa > Chordata > Mammalia > Carnivora > Hyaenidae > Crocuta > Crocuta crocuta. Next base: position 468,677 of record NW_027533170.1, read on the forward strand.
CTCTCTCTCTCTCTCTCCTAGAAATTTAAAAAACAAAAAAAACATTTAAAAAAAAAGAGGAAAAGAATATCAGGGTAACTAGCACTTTTTATAAGGTTTCATAAGGTCCACTGCATGGTGAGAACTGTGGTGGTAGACAAGATCCTGCCCAGCATGTGTGTCTATGTGTGTATGTATGTGTGTATGTATGCATGTGTGTATCTATGTGTGTATCTATGTATGTGTGTATCTTTGTATGTGTGTATCTATGTATGTGTGTATGTACACATAAATAATCCCAAGTAATCTTGTTAAGTTTTCCTATGTCTGGAAACTTAGAACATATTCTTTATTTTATTTTTCTAAAGTTTATTTTTTGAGAGAAAGAGAGAAAGAGACAGAGCAGAAGCAGGGGAGGGGCAGAGAGAGAAGGGGACTCAGAATCTGAAACAGGCTCTAGGGTCTGAGCTGTCAGCACAGAGCCCGATGTGGGGCTCGAACTCACAGACCGCAAGATCATGACCTGAGCCGAAGTCAGACGCTTAATCAACTGATCCGCCCAGGTGTCCCAAAACATATTCTTTTTTTAAATCCAAAATAAATCTTGAAACATTACAAGGCATTTCTGAAGTGTTGGTCCCTCCAACTGTCTTAACTACAGAAGAACTTGGAAGAAAAAAAAATGACCAAAATTTCATAATTTAAAGAAGCCCAAAAATCAAATATTTAACTATGAGTATTCCATTCCAAAAAGTGCTCCTATCTACATTAGATTCATCTGTTCCTTTTGGTTTTTTTCACTTTTATTTTTCCTTAGTAATGCCTCTGAAAATAGGTTGGCATTTTTTTTTCCTTTTGAGGGCCATAAAGTAAATATTTTAAGGTTTGCAGATTATATTCAGTCTGTCTCATTTCTTTGTTTTTCTGTTTTATGCTTTCAAAATGTGAATACAATTCTTACCATGAGGGCTGAACATAAACAACTGCAGACCATAGTCTGAAAACACTGCTCTAGAACAAATTGCTTTTTGACATCACTTGGGACCTCATTAATTATCAAGGGCCATAAGCACTGCAAAGGCAGACACACGGTAAATGGGCATCACAGTACACATTCAACCTATTTCTATCTTACATTTCATCTAAATATGTCCAAGGAAAATATTCAAAAACTTTTCCATCTATTCAGTTGGCAAAGAGGAAGAACTAACTCATTAACATTTTAGTGGCTTTCTTGAATTCCAGGCTTGGCTTCTAAATATTTGTAAGTTAACGGAACATTGAAAAACCTTGAACTAAGGTAAGGACGTCAACTATTTTGTACTTGCAAATATATTTTAAGCTAACTGGAAACATTTTATCTGTAGAGTTTTCTCATAAGTTAAAAATTCACTATTTCCCAAATAAAAGTCCATATACATGTTGTACAATAATGCTTCTTTTTGTGGAAACTATGATTTTTAAAAACTGCATTAAAGATACATTTGGAAAGGCTAACAAAAATACATAAAGCATTTATTCTTATAGAGCCCCCCTTTTTTTTCCTATTTTTTAGAGAAAGAATGAGTGTGCAAGGGGCTAAGAAGGGCTGAGGAAGAAAGATATAGAATCTTAATAAGCAGGCTCCACACTCAATGTGGAGTTAGACATGAAGCCTGATGCAGGACTTGAACCAGTGATCCTGCAGTCATGACCTGAGCCAAAATCAAGAGTTAGACGCTCAAATGACTGAGGCACCCAGGTGCCCCAAGAGCATACATATTTTTAAAACTGTCTCATCTATCCTCGTTTTGTTAGAATGAATGTTTCAGCATTATTATTTAAACATTCATCAGGTATTTATTAAGCAACTAACTTTTCTTCTTAGAATACAATGGAAAACAAGATCATCCCAGTCCTTACCATGATGATCCTCACCACTTATGAGATTGAAAGGTGATAAAAAGGAAATAGACAAAATAATTACAAACTATTGAAAGCGAAGGAAGTAAACAGGACAACCCTGGATACAGTAGCCTCCAATATGAAAGCTGGGAGCTAAAGGTAGAAGAAAAGGCACCATTTGGAAGGCAAGCAGGCAAAGAATCCTAAGGCTGAGGAGAGCCAGTGAAAAGGTATCAAATGGAAGTTGTCTTATGTATTTAAGGAGTTATTGAGAGATCAGTTGTCTGTGGTGGTAACCATGGGGAAGTGGACTGAAAAAAAGCTGAGGAGGTGTGGGGATTAACACTCACAGTGCTACTCAGAGAAAAAGACTGGAGGAGGAAACAGAAGCAGAAAGACCAGTGAAGAATCCATATGCCCTCTTTCCCCAAGAAAAGATAGTCCTCAGATGAGAAATGACAATGATTTAGAATAGACTGGTGGCAGATGGATGAAAAAGGATGAATGGACATGGAGATGTAGAGTAAAAGGGAGGTTAAATACCACAGTCCATTTGTATATCTGTGGGAACAATTCAATGGAAAGAGAAAAGGTAAAGAAGAAAAAAATAAGAAGAAATAAACATGATTCAAAGTGCCTTAGAACTTAAATTACATTTTTATTTAGGATATATTTATAGAATAATAAGAATGAGGGAGGGGAAGTTGTTAGTTGACTAAGCTCCTGAAAACTTGAGAACTGTAGTTTAAAACTCAAACCATAAAGTCATCCCATGCAAGTTTTAAGTCATTAATCATAAATATTTGCTATGTGCCAGGCCATATGCTACATACTGAGAATACAAATATATATGACTTGACATCTGTGAGCTTATACTTCTGATACTACTTAGTCATCTTCAGTGTAAATATTTAAGATTTTTCCTTTACATTTCAGTTGCAGACAAATGAACCAAGCAAAGAAATAAGATTATCTTAAAATGGTGCAAGGACTCTTCCTCTTCTTCCTCTTCCTTTCCTTTCCTGAATAATCCACTTGCCAAACAGTTAAGTGAGGCAGAGCAAGGTCTATCTGTGCCAGGGGGTGGGGCTGCTGTCATGGTTCAGAGTTGGATGATGGAATACAAGAAGGATGACAAAAGTGGAAGTAGGGGCGGGGCTGGGTAGAAGGGGCTATTTAGCTAGAAGAGGCAGAGGAGGGTACTATGCATCGAGATAGCCCAGTGAATAAAAGTGAGATCACAAGCAGGACCAAGACAGAATCTACACTTGAGTGCATCTTGCTGAAGGGTTTTAGAGCTCTAAAAGGGTGAGGAAGATATCCACAGAAGGAACAGCCCTGTGTGTGGAGTCAGAGCCAAAGGTGAGTAAGGAAGGCATCCATTCCAGAGTCAGCCTGGCACAGGTTGTCTGAGAAGGGGAAGGAAGGAGTCCCTGTATGGGGGCAGCCTGGTGTAGAGATTCAGAACTAAAATGGCAGTGTGTCCATATGGGCAGAAAGTCTGGTATAAGGAATCAGACCCTCAGAGGAATAGGGAAGGAATCCATGAGACAACATAGCCCACTGTACTGACAACAAAAATCAGGCTTAAAGGCACCTATCCAATAGGGTTCAGAGGGCATCCACATGGAGAGAGAGTGGCCATGAAGATGGGTGATTAATTACATACACAGAAATTGGTTAAGTATATATTGATAGTAATGGAAGCCAGGATTCTCACTATCAAACAACAAATTGAAGGGGAAAAAACAGAATAAACCCTGAAGTGTTGAACTAGAATTAGAAAAATCAGAGTGAATTCATGATATACAATTTTTTTAGATTGAAAGAGAATCCATATAAAAGTATGTATAAATGGTCAAATGTATATAAACACACTCTAGCTCTGTCTACTCAGAAAGCCTGATGACAGTAAGCACATCTATGATCCAGAGTGTTGCTTCCCAACGCACTCTCCTCTAAAAGAATTATGGTGCCTTGAAGATATGGCTAATTCCTCTAATGGATCAGAAAAAATAGAAAATATACTTGGAATCCACTGCTGGACCAGAAAACAAAGAAGTGTTCAAATAAAGAGGCATATTAAAAGGACACAAATAAAAAAGATAATTTAAATTGATTTAATCAAAAAGGATTCCCAACTAACTTCCCAGGAAAATTCAGAGAGGTTCAGGATGGCACTGTGAGCCGAAGGAGGCTGAGCTACAACCAATAAAAATCCTTTGTCACTTTTTCTTCTCCCTGTGAGAAAGAAATTGTTCTGACTTCAACTTTTTTTACAGGAGATAGAAGCAGTTGCCTACCATTGCAACCACTGAGAATATGAGAGAAAATAACCGTATTTCCCAGGCAGTCTGAGCATCAGGAAGATGAGTGAGGGAGGGCTTCTCAGCTCGGGGACAGAAGGCATAGATGAAGGGCCTGCAAATAAGGGTGGAATGCTGACTGGGCTATAAAGAGGTTCCTCCCCGGCTACCCACTGTCCCTCAATAAAGAAGCCAAAAAGATCAAGGTACTGTTCATGGGAAATCTGACAAGAGACAAAGAATGGTATCCATCCACCCTTGGGGCAGAGGTTTTAAGAAGGTCTAGATCTACACAGGTGGGAAACTGTAGTTACTGGCCTCATCCTCCTACATCTCCAAGAGCCAAAAAGGCCTGAAGGGTCACTTGTATAAAAAGTGGTTCAAATGCATCATCAGATTACCATAGCCATGCAAACTCACTGGGGGGTGAAGCCAGGAGACAGGCAGAGAACCAAGATTGCTCATTCAAACTTGAATTGAAATTAAAAAAAAAAATTCAGTTTTTCCAAGTATGAAGAATTTTGAAAGTTTCTTCACCTGTAATTTGCATCATGAAATTATTAAATATAACTGAATAATATCAATACACCTATACATATACATTCACTATCACAAATACTGACTGATTTTACACATACAAATGCAAGCATACCCATATGCTGTAGGTTATATACAGAGAGAGCACATACACAATGAAGTCATTTTGTGATAAATTAGATTATGCCATGAAGAGTGAAAGGCTCTTAAAATACTTCAGGGAAGTGCTACACCTTAAAACATAGATCTGTTCTCCTCCTCTATTTACAAACAGTACAGGCTCCCAAATAAGGAGTAAGACATCATTTGTTTGGGGGTGCCTAGGTGGCTCAGTCCATGAAGTGTCGGATTCTTGATTTCAATGCAGGTCATGATCTCACAGTTGATGAGTTTGAGCCCTGCATCAAGCTCCATGCTGATAGTGCAGAGACTGCTTGGGATTCTCTCTCTCCCTCTCTCTCTGCCCCTCCCCTGCTTGCATGCATGCTCTCTCTCTCAATCTCTCTCTCTCTTAAAATAAATAAATAAATACTTTTTAAAAAGGTATCATTTCTTTGAGGACCACAGGAAGGTGGCGGACATATCTGTACCTTTAAACATGGGAATGGCACTTAGAATAGTGGGTTTCTAAGGAGAGTGATCCTCAGAACCAGGATGGGCTGTGACACAGCACATTCCCAATTCTCATCACTTTCTTACCCAAGGAGAGAATAATCTATAGTACTTAAATTATAATCATTTTCTTTTTGTGGTGAAAGTATGGAGATATAGATTCACATAAATTGAATACACACAATAAAACTATATTCTATAACTGTACATTTGTATGTATGGACTGTGTCACAAGTCAAGCATAGACTATAAAAATCCATGCAAAAATAAAAAAAAACTTTTACACCCAGAGGAAAACTGGTAAGAGAAGGAATTTTACCTTTCCAGCCATTTCAACATATAGTTATACTGTGCCAATCCGTGACTGCATGCCAAGTACTGTGAAAAGCCTCTTCCCTAAAGATAGGAGAAACAAATTAATTGGGTTGGGGGGGAGCTAACTAAAGGAAAGAAGCTCTACTTTATTAATTAAAAATATATTTTGGGGCACCTGGGTGGCTCAGTTGGTTAAGCGTCTAACTTCAGCTCAGGTAATGATCTCATTATCCGTGAGTTCAAACCCCGCGTCAGGTTCTGTGCTGACAGCTCAGAGCCTGGAGCCTGTTTCAAATTCTGTGCCTCACTCTATCTCTGCCCCTCCCCCACTCATGCTGTGTCTCTGTCTCTCTCAAAAATAAATAAACATTAGAAAAATTTTGTAATTTAAAATATATTTAACTTTGCTTTATCATATTTATAAAGTATACTAGACTTCTGAACTCACAGAACTTTTATTAGTTCAACAAAACTAGAAATTCTGAAGACCCAATAGGTATTGCTAAAAGTAAGAAATCTGAAAGAAAAAACACTTTAGAAAATCGAAAGTATAGGCTGCGGGTTAAATAAGGGGTTAAGTGGGATTAGACTGAGCATGTCTGAGTACAGAACTGACGATGATCAGAGGAAGTTCAGCGCTCAACATGTGTTTGTGTGTGTGTAACGTTATATCCATACTATTCATGCAACCTGGCAAAGTGGAAATATATCTCTTCGCAACCAAACTACAGAAAACAAAACCAGATCTGAAAAATCAAAACCCCAACCTGGAATGTTCTGTGAGATCTGATCCGTTTCACTGTCCTTCCCCTGCAGGCCCACAGAGCAGTCCCTCATGCAACAGCCCCACCGCTGAGGTCTGTGTGTCAGCAAGCGACATAACTGGCCCATATAAATCCTCCAAAGGGTGGCAGGATGGTTATTAAATCACTGCTGAGTCACTTCAATGTTCATCTTACAGAAATGCTACAAGTGCTATGGCCGGTAACTGTGGATATGTTGCTGGCTCTAGCTCAATAATTGCACAGAAGCCAAATCCATCTTGTTTCCTTGGAGAGTGTCTGAGGAGAGAGGAAAACTGCTGTAGCAGGTATGCATACACACACCTGAAACCTAATGGAGGCTGCGGCCTCACCAGCCCTTGAAAGCAAGGTATAGACGCTATGAATGCCTGTGCAGAAAAAGCCTCATCTACTTTCTGCTAAGAACTGAGAATGACATTCTTTTTCCAGTGTCCAGAGTTTCCCATGTGTTTCTCTTTCACACCATAATGTTTTATTCATTCCAAATATGAGTGTCCACAAAGTTCTCAGAAGCAGATAGTGAATTTTAGCCAACTTTACCTGCAATCAGAAAGTATAGAGGAAGCGGGCCAACGGGCACTTTTCCCTCTGAACACATACATTTCTGTCTTATCTGCCTCTTCCATAATACCCTTCTCCCACACAGAATTCAAGCAAACATTCCTATCACCCAGAGAATAGATTCATTCTCTTCCTCATAATGCTGGTAGTATCTGACACACAGTCACACATTGATCCAAAGTCTATCTTAAATGGGCTTATCAAAAAATCATTCTCAAATTAACACAATGTGCACTGTAGGAGAAATTATCAACTTTATTATCCGTAACATAGAAATGTAAAAGTCATATGTACTCAGTACATGTTTAAAAATCTGTACATGTATACCGATCATTTTTCTAGAAAACAAAGTGAACTCACGAGGGGCTGAGGAGTGTCAAGAAAAAGGATTAACTTATGACTTTGGCCCCCAATATGCTTAGCAATAGGTTGACAGAATTGGCCCCAGGTTTGGTGGGATGCTTTTTTCATTCTATTTATTCCCTTTGTTGGCTAAATTTACTCAATCTTTTACTTTCAAAAATATTGCAGACTAAAAGACCCAGGAATGTTCTGTCTGGACAATGTCTATTTGTAAATATTGTTAAAACATGGCTGAGCTCATTTAATAATAGAAAACCTATAACAGCTATGATAGTTGGATGCCTCCTTTCATATTCAAGTGTTTACAAAATACGGTTCCAATCTGTCTTCTAACAATGACCAGCAAATGCCAAGTTACACGATGGCCAGTGTTACCTTGGAATCATACCTTTATGAGATTTCTCTTAGAATAATGCTACCGGCCTGCCTCTCTCTCCCTCTCCCTCTCCCCCTCCCTCTCTCTCTCTTCCTCCCTCACTCCCCCGTTCTCTCCCTCTCTCTCTTCCTCCCTCTCTCTTCCCCTCTCTCCCTCTTTCTCTCTCTCTCTCTCTGCCCTATTACAACAATCTGCCCAAATTTTGAATAGGGAACTGAATACACCCTGAAAGCAACTAAGGACCCTGTGCAAAAGGACCCTGTGCAATCTCTGTTTCTCCACTGAGAGGGCTTCCCAGTTCTCTCTCCTCACTGCATTTGATACAAGTGCCTCCTGTAAAAAAGCAGATGTGAAATTACCCTGTCATGTCATTGTTTGAATATGTTTAGAAGAGACGTAAAGCATTAGGAAGCCCATTGTTAATACACATCTAAAAGCACATTCTCCTTTCTATGTATAAAATGGGTAATGTTACACCCCTCCTTCCCTCCCTCCCTCTTGTCTAATCCACTCATATGTTCTAAACTCTGAACATCAGTGTATAAAAACAAGAGTTAATGCTCTCTCCAAAATGCTAACATGATGTAATGTGCTTCACGGAAAACATTTAATGTACTATGATTATGAACTCATCAGTGAGCTGATGACTAGTTTGAAATAACTTAGAATTTCCCAAGTTTACAGGCTCAATACAAATATCTTTTCTTTACAACCCTGTCCTAGCTTTATATGACCTACCCTTGCAACATGACTCAAGTGAACATTTGCCGTGTTTTAATCATCCAGCATTTTTAGAATATGCATTTTCTGTTTAGAAAATTCCCTGCATTCTAAGTTGTGGGGTGAGTAGGCTCTTCTCTGGTAAACCAAAACCTTCAGCCTCTAAGTCTGGCTCTTAAACTCTCATGAAATGATGAAACATTTGCAATATCCTTTGACTGATTCCCTGTCTACTTGAAGTACAGTGGATTCTGTTAAATACAGTGAAAAGCCCAAATAAATCTCTGAATCTTTTCCAGGTAGAGCTAACCGGAATGACCTCCACCACCTCTTGCCAGTTACAGTAGTCTTCATTCACCTGTGGCTTTGCTCCTTGGAATATTATTAGAGAAGGGTCTTTAACTAAAGTTCAGTGAACTTTTCTTTTTTTTTTTTTTTTTTTTTTTACTTTTTATTCAAGTCTTAGAAGAACTTCCCATCAGCCCTAAAAGCTTTTGCTAAATACATGAATCCCTCAAGTTTGTTCCTTATTTGAACTCTGAAAATATAAACTGTTTTTACAATAAATTACCCTTACTGAAAAGAGATTGCTCCTCAAAGAGAGCACAAGGAGCTAATCATTATTACATATGCACTATGGGATACACATGGAAATAAATGCTTTATGTGCATTATGTCCTTTCATTTTCTCATTTTAACTAAAAAAGAATTTGAATTTCCTATTTTTTTTTTTTTTTTTTACATTTTACACATTAGGAAAGTAGGTTCATAGCAATGATGTAATTGTCAGAAAGTTGCACAGCCAGGACTTGCACACAAGCCTTATATAAATCTGGTTATTTTCTTTCACTACACACTGCAATACAGATTTCATTTTGGGGTCTATCTTATAAAATATTGAATGCTATGTCAGGTATAACATGCTGTATTTCAGGCAAATGCCACAGGGCAAGACGGTTCCCATGGAAACATGGAACCGCAGAAAAGGGGAAAAAATGAAGCTCTTTCAAGCTCACACAGTAGGATAGGGCAGGCCTGTCTGGGAGGTCCTTGGGAGCAGGTTCCTAGGTACATCACTGTACGCAGAGCAGCCTCATGCACACTGCAGAAAATGGTTTGCATTACAAAAGGGATGGCTATTAGAGCAATTTCTACAGTGGCTAGCAGTAAAACATCTGGATTATAGCTATTCATAAGTTACAAATGGACCGTAAGGTCACTTCTCATTCATTAAACAACCATTAAGTATTGAGAATACAGAGAATAACTCAATGTTTGGGATATGTGACCATCAGTAGCAGGAATCAGCCACAGAGTCTTAAGATCACAGCATAATAAAAATTCTAGAAGGAGGGGAAATCTAGAGAACCGGAATGAAAAATAAGTTGTAAACTAGACATAGGATCTCAGGCACAATATAGGAAGAACTGAGGGTGGAGGAATGAGGGCTACTGCACAATGCTAAGAGCCAGTGGTCACCATATGAACACCAGATTCCAGAGACAGACATGGACATAATTGGAATTTCAGTAATGACACCTTTACTCTTAGATCCATGCTTTTAGATTTTAGTAGAGATTTCCAGGGTCTCGGATTCAAGAGGACACAGGGTTCTCTATGTTATGTTTTACATTTTTCCACTAAATTCACTGTAAAGACACACTACTGACTATTTTACTGCTCAATTATAGTTTTAAATCTTAATAGATCTTATATGGCCAAGGTTGTTCTTATATGATACCATTAATACTTTTTTTTTTTTTTATCAAGGTATTCAATTGGGGCTATTTACTTGGTGTGGGAGACTGAATATTTCATTTTACATCTTTTGAATACAGGTTTCACATTTGGGACTGGTCAATGATCATCAGAACAATGATGGGCTGTCATTAGAAGGGTAATATTTTTGAAGATCATCTTTATGCTTTTTAAAATAAACGTGCCTACTATATTGCTGTTGGGTGTGCCAATGGATATGACTGTGGAGCTCCGATGGGTAAGATGTGTTCTTCTAATGGGTTTTCATGTACTTCTGGATTTTCTAAGTATCTTATCAAATTTCCATATTGATAGAAATGCCAAAGCTCAATCAGGAATTAAGCTGAATAATCAATCATCATCACTTCAAATAGCTGAGATTTCTCAAAGTAAATTTATTCTTGTCATTCCATCCCCAGTATTATCTGTACAGAGACAGCTCCCAATCACTGATCTTATATTGTTCCTTTATTTCCCTAGTCCGTTCCATAGTGTGTACTTATTTTTGCAGACATAATTAATACAACCCAAAAATCTAAGACACAGATGAACCTCTCCTTGGTACATACGATACTCTAATTTTATGATGGGATGCATTATGAAAATTATATTAACAGTGACAAACTGACAAGTAGACACATGGAAGTAATTTAGACCAGGGATCAGCAAACTTTGACTGTACAAGTCCAGATGAAAAAACATCTTAGGCTATGTGGACCATGCAATCACTACCTCAACTTGTCAATTTTGTTGCTGTAGTGCAAAAGAAGCCATTAATAATAACCAAATCAGTATGGCTATGCTCCAATAAAACGTTATATACAAAAAATGTGGGCTAGCAGATTGAGTCTACAGCCCATGTTTGCTGACCTCTGGTTTAGCCATTCGCTAAGAATGCTGTGGTTTATATAATAAAATTACAGGATCCTTTTAATTAGGGCTCACATACTGAAATCCAAAATGCCAAGTATTCCGCATTTAAGGATGGCCAAATATAACTGGGACAGACACCATACCCAAGGGCATAACAAGGGTCAATAAAATCAAATCTACTACCATAATTCACATATTCCTCTCTTACAACTGTCATGACCACTGCACATTCTACTCCTTGACAAACTTCAGAGGAGGGGGAAAAACAAGAGTAAGGGGAAAGATGATTTGTCAGTGCAAACATAAAAGCTTTCCACTGTACAAAACATAAATATTAGTGTTGAGAAACAATGCCTCTCTGAGTAAGTGAAGAAGTATTTCCCCTGGTGTCAAGTTTTACGGGAGGTAGATCTAACTGAACCACTCACAAAGATTTGAGGTGCAGAGAAGAAAAAAAGACCTGGCAGTTTAACTCATGAGCTGTAGAATCCTGAGTTCCATCTTTACACCACAGTTAGAATGAGGTTGATCATGTGAATTGAGCTCACTATCCATTTCTTCTTTCTGATTTTCTAAGCACCTGAAATTTGGGGGTAAAGCCTGGATTAAAAGAAAAAGAAAACACTTATAATATTTTTGTGAAAAAAATATAATCCTCCTCATCTCAATCCTAATCCTTGGAAGGCTTCCTTCAAAGCCTTTGGAAGAGGAACTTGGTATTTCTTCTGAAGGGCCACAAACATTAGAAGAGGTGGCAAACACTAGAAAAACACCCAGGGCCAACAAGTCTGTAGAGTAGGGCATTTATTTACACAAGAATGACTTGGAAACATGCACCACTGATGAGACTGAAGGAAAATCAACCAACTCTCTGTGAAGGTTCTTCAGTAAAGAAAGAAAATTATATAAAACTCATCATCTTCCCACAGAAAAGCACACATCCCATACAAAGACAATCACATTGGTGGAGTTGGGATCCACCTGCTGAGGATGAATTAAGACAGACTGACACTTCCCCAAGAAGAATAAAAACTTGCTTGTAATTAAAACTAGTTTTCTCTCATGGGCATGTGACTCCAATACTGGTAATACAGATACTGGTAATATAGCTCAACATTACAGATGCATTTACCATGGTTGCCCATGCCTTCCCCCTTCACTCGACGTTAAGGAACATGAAAGGAAATACTTTGCGTATCACACCTGAAAACAGAAAAAGTCAAACATTCCATATATTCCATATACACCAGCTGAGTATATAATCTACAGGATGATGGACAGTTCACTAAGAACATTTTTATTTTATTTTTTGCAGAACACTTCTTTCAAAAAGACACAGAATTCAGCTATCATGAAAATTACTGTATGCCATAGACATTATACATTTTATCTAGATCACCAACCCATGACACTGATCCTAAATTTATCTTTAGCTTCTTCAAGGAGAAGAAAATTATGAATTCATTTCTGTTCCACTTACTTATTATGAATTCTAGAACATCCAGGAGACAGTCTCTTGGAAACATTTCATTTACATATGTCACCTACACCTCAATTAAGAGTCAAGAAGCCGTCTTTGAGAGCTGGGCATGCTTAAAGTAGCAATGCATTCTCAACCTATCACAGAAGCTTATTCTGTGACTGAGTAATAAAAACAACCATATCATCACATATCAAGGTGATGAGTATGCCATAGCCATTAGGCTACTCACTATGTGCTTGTTCACAATGAAATTGTTTCAATTACTATGGGATCAGTTACTCAATATGAGAGCAGTAAAGGAACCAGAACTATTATATATCACGTGAGTATTTAAGTGCCTTGTCTCATAAAATCCTTTAACCAAACAGTTCTGCTTTCACTAACAATGTTAATTCCAAACACTGCAATTTATTACCCTCAGAACATGACATAAAAATTATATATTGCACCCAGTAAGGAAATGAAAGATTTTATAACACAATTTTATTTTTTTTCTATTAGTCAAGGAAATAATTTTAACAGAGAGTGTTATCCTGAGGGCATCTGGAGAAAAACATGTTAAAGACTCAGAGGCACATAAAAGCAAAAATCATACAATCTTACTTTTCAACCTAACTCAATATTGTATGAATTCAATATAAAGGTGAATATTCTAGAGATTTAAGCTAAGCTATAATACTTATAATACTGGAATGTACAGTATGAGAAAAAAACAATACTGTATTAAGTAATCTGGTAGATGAGTGTCTTCTAATTACTTAGGAGAGGTATCTAAAAAACACAAGAGCAACGAACAAGAAAGAAAACAACTTTAGCCATAAATGTAGATGCTATGTGATAAAAAAAAAAGCACAATGATAATTAAATAAATGTGCAGTGATTAACAAGGGCTTTCAATTAAATGAGATGAGTTAAACATATGTTTATTTTTCTTTCTAAATCCCTACTGAAATAATCTTCAAAATATATAAAGACACATGAACAAAACAACAGGAAAGAAAATGACAAAATGACAGAAGATTAAAAATATCAAAAAAGTTTTGGAAATAGGAAGCAGAAGAGTTAGAAATTTAATGTACCAAAATCAGGTCAGGAATGCTTCTGGACTTGGGAAGCCAGGCACAACTGAATGTGATAAAGCTACACTGAAGATATGATGATTAATTATAACTCTAGATAGTGAAAAGTGAAATCCCCAAATTCCCTGTTCAACTTTCAAAACACTAACACCTAAAGACACAGCGTCCAGGCTAGAATATACATAGAATATATATATATATTCTATGTATATTCTATGTATATATGTATGTACATACATGCATATATTCTACATATATATGTATGTCTATATACATGAATCTATTTATATGTGTGTACATATATGTATACGTCTATATGTGTGTACATATATGTATACGTATATATGTGTACATGTATACATACATATATGTACACACATATAGATTCATGTATATATGAATACACATATATACATACACATATGTGTGAATATATATATACATTTATGTGTGTGTGGCCCAAAATAAAATATAAATTTAAAAGTACTGTGATCATGGCAGGACTTAGCATGGTAGACTGTATCTTGCCTACTATGTCCCTCCCTGTACTGTTGGCATTACTACGTGATTTTCTTTGTTCAATTAAATGTGACCAGAGATAGCACTTCCTGGAAGACGTTAAAGCTATTTCCTGATTTACTTTATTTCTTTTTCCTTTGCCATGACATGTGGCAGACATATTAACATGAGTCCCACAGTAAAAACAATATGGAGTAGAGCCACAGTAGGGCAGCTCTGGACGAGTGGCATGAGTGAAAAGTAGAGATATGACTTGCAACAGAACAGAACCATTTCAGAATCGAATGAAAAAATAAAAGATATAAACAATATATAGAAAGCAATAAGGTGGAAGAGGAGAAAGTCTCATAAGGATAATCAGTCTTGTGAAAAGCATCAGATTGTTCAGTTGTAACACTGGAAGCTACAAGACATTGAACCAATGCCTTGTAAGTCTTTGCAGACCACTGTTTCCATCACTGATGTCTATATTCATATAAACTATCTATAAAACGTGACAAAGAGATACATTTTCAGATAATAACTGAGAAACAATGTACTTCCTACGAACCATGTAAGTGGTTATATATATATTCTCAAAGATATATTCCACCAAAATAATGTAACAAACTAAGAAACAGGATGAAATAGTGTGGTACAATAAGAAATTTGACCATTATTTCTGGTCCCTGAAGAGAGACTAAATCCTTGGAATTTTCAAAGTAAGAGGAAGGTCAAGAACCCTTTAGATCACACCTCAGTAAACATTAATGAGATGATGAGGGCAGAGGGCTGGTCAAGAGAAAGGCCAACCATGTGATCAGAGGGTTGGGACTTGGAGTCAACCCAACCTCCAGGGAAGATTGGTCATATGGGGCCCATAATTAAATCAATATCACCTACATAATGAAATCTCAATAAGAAATTTGTACTTCAAGTTTCACTAGAGCTTTCTGGTTGTCATTGTGCTTACAGGGTGGCACACTCTGATTCCATGGAGAGAGGGCATGGTAATATGATAGAAGATAGGATTCAGTAGGCAGAGAGGCAGATAGAAGATAGGATTCATTAGGACTGGAGGTCCCCAATGGGGAAAAACACCTATTTTGGAACAATGCTGGGAGTGTCTGACCACAACAAATCCCCTCGGGCATAAGTTTCCTCTTAAGGACATGACAAACCCCACCTACTCCCCTCTCCAGTTTCTCTCAGAAATTTGACAAAAGACCTAAGTATGGCCATAGACCACCTCTCTTACAATGAAAACAAGCCAATCAGGAAAGGACAACCCAGCATCTAGAGCTATCAAACCAGTAAGGGTAGAATCTGAGAAAGAACAAGGGGGAAGGGAAGAGGGAGGGCTGACCAAAACCTTATAAATCAAGGACCCTCCCCTACAGTCACTTCAGAGAATGTCCCCTTTCCAAAAAAAGAGGTTTCCTACTATTCTTCCTTTCTAATATTATACTCTATTTAATAAACATTCACCTGCTGTTCATTTTGTGTCCACCTCTTCCTTCTTTGAAGCGACAAGACAAGGAATTCCAGGTACTGTGGTAAAAAATCCTGCAACAGAAGCTCTGGGTTTGGGACTCTCCTAGACCTACTCCATAGTATCCTGTTAAATTTAAATGTAATTCTAAGAAGAATACTTTTCTCAGTTTTGTGAGTCATTCTAACACATTACCGAACCTAAGGATACCTCTGAGTTTGTACACAGTTGGTCAGAGTTGTAGGTAGCCTTGGGAGACCCAAAGTGGTGCTGGTGTCTGAAGTGGGGGCAGTTGAGACTCACGTCCTTTAACTTGTAGAGTATGTGTTAACTCTGAGTCATTATTAGAATTGTACTGTCATATACCAGTTGGTGTCAGAATACATAGAATCTGGGAAATATAAAAGTCACCAAAGGAAAATTGTCAAAAAATTCTAAACTTGCATATGCAAGGAAGCCCCAGTTTGGTAGCCTGAAGAAGACCCAAAGAGAAACCATCCTAGAGTGCAGGATGAAGGAGGCCTTCAACACACAAACAACACACACATGGTTGTGGCCATTATTTAGAGGGTATTTTTGATTCTTTGATGAATTTTCATTGAATGTGTGAGAGGTACATTAAAAAATAAAACAAATAAATAATAAAAGGCAACTATTCACTCCAGGTTAAGTCCTAAAATTATAGGGGCGCCTGGGTGGCTTAGTCGGTTAAGCGTCCGACTTTCGCTTAGGTCACGATCTCGCGGTTCGTGGGTTCGAGCCCCGCGTCGGGCTCTGTGCTGACTGCCAGCTCAGAGCCTGGAGCCTGTTTCAGTCTGTGACTCCCTCTCTCTCTGACCCTCCCCTGCTCACGCTGTCTCTCTCTCTCTCTCCTAGAAATAAATAAAAAACATTAAAAAAAAAAGTCCTAAAATTATAGAAAATAGAACACATAATACACTGTATGTCTCAGTTCTAAATTATAAAGGCATAAAATTTAAACATCCCCATTACAACTCTTTTAGAAATGTAGGAGAGTAAAAGTTTGATATTAGAGAAATAAATGTCCATCTTCCATATTCTTATTTGTTAAGTCAATACCGTCCAAAATTGGAAATTTAATAAATGGCTTAAAGCATATTATTTAGAAATATGAAGGCACAAACCATAAACTGCTTGGCAGAAACTTGTTTTTAAAATCAAATACATGTTACCCCATGACAACAATGCAAATCCATTTTTAAAAGGCAGACAGGCAGAGTCAACTATAATGTAACTAGGAAAAAAATTTAAAAATATCTTGGGTCGGGCGCCTGAGTGGCTCAGTCAGTTAAGCATCTGACTTCAGCTCAGGTCATGAACCCATAGCTCATGGGTTCAAGCCCTGCATCAGGCTCTATGCTGACAGCTCAGAGCCTGGAGCCTGCTTCAGATTCTGTGTCTCCCTCTCTCTGCCTCCTTCCTTGCTCACGCTCTCGCTCTCTCTCTCCCCTTCAAAAATAAATAAACATTAAAAAAAATTTTTTTTAAATCTTGGGTTTCAGAACAACAAGAAGGTTTACAAAATATGGCTGGTGACAAAAGGCAAGGAAAAGAGCAGAAGGAAAAGTTCTGAGCTTTGTGTCTTTGAACCTAAAAAGCTAAAGGGTGAACCAATCCAGTTAGTATGAGGATAGCCCAATAAATTTAACTAGGTAAAAGTACATTTTTAGAATAATAGAACAAATTCAGTTTTTCTTTAAAGAAAATATAATAAAAATGATAAATAGTATTACATTAAATTTATAAAAGATAAGTGATCAATAAATGCAGAGTATTTTAATGACTTTACAATGGTTGAGAAGCTGTTCTCAAAGACTCTTCACTTAATGGTTTCAGTGTTTGGTTACTGAGATAACAATGTTCAGGGGAGGGCTAACCTTGCCTTTATTCAGGACTGCTCTTGGCCAACTCATGATTGCTGAGCTCTGAGCCTTTGAAAGGTTTTGCCTGGGAAGAATATTCTGTCTGCCTGCAGCCTTGGGCTATATTGTACCTGTTTGACCAGACAATTTGTGCTAACAGTGTGATTTATGGTAAACCTAGACTTCTTCTCTTTGAGGTTCTGAATTTAACTAGCAGAGTAGTTACCTGTATAAGCCACATGCAATGCCTCCCGGAATGACCACCAATACAAAGGCTTAGGGGAGCTTCCCAGTTGGCAAGGCTACACACACACACACACACACACACACACACACACACACACAGAGTCCTACATCTTTGACAGGAGAATTAAGTGCATCCTGAGAGATTCCATTTGAGAAGACATCTAGAAGTTTATGCGTGGTTTATCAAAGACTTATTCTCATATGCACCTTTTCCATTTGTTCCATCTGGCGATTTTCATCTATTTCTTTTCACAATCCTAAACCATACTCATGTATAGGAGCTCCTACATGGAGCTCTGACTTCTGTGAGTTCATCTAGGGAATCAGTCTCAGAGTGGCCTTGGGAATTTTTGACACTTGTAATTTTAAAGATTATCCTAAAATACTAAAATTTGGCATTACTTAAGTATATATGTGTTTCTAATGCCTGAAAGCTATGTTAATACAACTTCTCTAGTTAAGGTTGCCAGATATTGTTACTCTTATATACCATATATTTCTTTTAACTTTAGATGTATTTTTTTGTTATTTTACATGTTAATAGCCTGCTTGGAATCCAAAACTCTCATTAGAGTAGAAGTGATCTGTGAGATGTACCTATTCTTTTGATGTCTTCTAAGTAGATGCATTATCTCACCAATTCTGCACATAAAATTTAACCCCAAATTTTGCTATGAGCCACAGTAACTAATAGGTACCATATAGTAGAAACTATTCACCCTTCCAGTTGGATTCAGGAGAGTCAGCCTACCAAAATCTCTTTTTTGCTATAACTAAGGTCAAATTGGTACCCACCAGTGCCAAAAACAGATACACATTTCTCTTATCTAACTCATAGCACTGTTTAGAAGGCCGACCAAAATACTGGTCCTGAGAAGGGCTTTGTAAACTCAATAAAGATCCCAGTTGTTCCCATGACCAGATGGTTACAGATTAAAGCAGTTGCCAACGTGCTCAAATGGTTTCTCTAACTCATGTTTGACTCCCTACTCAGCTTCTTCATGAAAAAAAGACTGTCTGAGATATTTTGGGGTATCAGTGATGTCCCAGTAACAGAGGAAAGGATTTTCAGAGCAATATTCTGCTTAACAAAGTAGCACAGGATCTGCGATGAGGTTTTCCCAAAGTCGGGATCAAGAAATCCCTTTTGAGCCGTGTTTACCAGCTAGCTGGAATGTGCCACATTCCCACAGGAATTTCTCGTCTGAAGAATAATTAGAGCAGATTCTTTGAGACTAATGAGGCTGTGTTTTCAAGGTTGAACACCAAGTGTGGGGAGACTAATTTTTGTGTGTGTGTAAACAAAGCTGCATCTGCTGCGATCATTAACTCAACACCTTTCTCTAACACATAATTGATGTTTTGCATTTTTTTGTCTTTGAGCTGTTGTTTCTGCCAAGCAGGTCCTACCCCTTGCTGTGCTTCTGGTCCTTCAGCCTCTTGTTACAGTAACAAGAAGCAATCCTGCAGGGAGAGCATCATGTCTTTTCCTTCCTTCTGGGCTTTCCAAAGTCAGTTTCTATGAAAATGTATGCTGCATGTAGAAAGAGATTCCTGTAACCTGTGAAAAGCCTATCTTGAAGTTTTTCTAAGTAAAATGAATGCTTTATTTTTCTTGAGAAAAATATCAAACTGTAATGTGGAGAGGAAGGGGAAGATGTATAAACTGTCAACCCCTCTCTCTTGATTCCCCTCACGTCTCACACGTACAAAGTCAGGAGAGAAGAGGTCAGCCCACCTTCCCCAGCAGGAAACTATGAAGGTACCCCTTAAAAAGGAGAGAGAAGTACTGACATGACCAAAAATATAAAGAGTGACCAAAAGTGTTTGTCTGATCTACCTCCTCTTCCCCTTATATTTTCCTTTAATCTTACTCTCCATGTGCAGCCCGCAAGTTTTAATAAAAGATGAAGGTATTATTGTAGAAGACACAGAGGCTATTACCAATGCAAATTCAGTGAATAAATACGATCATGGATTGTTTACACCAAGGCTATCCTATTAAAATGAAGAGTAGCCTAAGAAAAACAAAACCAACAAAATCAACTTTCTTCAATGTGATTATGCAAAAGTACAAAGCCAATGCTTCAAAAAATTGTTACTGATTTTATTCCTCTGTACCAGTATTCTGTGATAAATTTACAATCTCATTTTGCTTCCAAAACAAATTGCATCTTTGATTTGCATCATATTTATTCATTCAATAGCAAGTTACTGAACGTTGGATCTGCTAAGTGTCAGACACTCTTTCAAGGATCAACGATACGGCAATGAACAAAACAGAACAATCTCTGTCATGAAATAATTTGTTTTCTAATCCAAAAGCTGAGACAACACATGAAATGAGTTAACATGTTCGATAATGTATCTTGAAAGCAACAAGTGCTTTGAGGAGGAAGAAAGCAGGCTTATGTGCTGCAGAGCAAGGGGGAAGGGCAACTCGACAGGAGGTCAGAATAGTGAGGGAGCTCAGCACAAGGTGGCCTTTGCAACCATTCTGAGGACCCGGGCTCTTCGTGCGCACAAAATGAGACAGGCATTGGGCTGTCACGCGAATGAATGATATTATCTCAATTCAGAATTTTTAAAAAATCTGTCATGTGAAATCCTAGAATGAAACTTATTTCTAACTTCAATTTCTTCTTCCTCTTAGAAGCCTCAGGAATTAGATTTTTTATGTTGTTAAATCTGAAACTATGGCATGAACCAGTAGACGTGATTGACAATCTTTGGAGGCAAAAGCAAGGTTCAAAAACAAACAAACAAACAGACTGAGGTAAGCAAGTCATTTAGAAAAATGTCCCAGAGATAATCAAGAAACTGCTTGAGGAAATAAAACACCGATGGAATCACTCCATCTTCTTTCCCTCCTACAGTCCTTCTTTGTGTTCCACTCCTGACAGTCCCCTCGCTCACACCCAAGTGTCAGCCATTCTTCTAGACCTCACAGTTACAAGGCACCTACCATCAGGAACATTCTGTGGTCACGCCACATCAGAAACACATTATCCCCTTGACTTGGACTCAGCCTAACTTACTTCATTTACTGTAGTCCCCTTTGATGTAGTAATTTTTCTAAACTGCTGTTTAAGAGATCTCTCACTTCAATTCCCCAAGTATTCTCAAGTGCATTTTGTGCTTTAACCTTTTCATAGATGATTTTTAAAGCCGAAGCCATCTTAAGAAGGCAGAATCTAAATTGCTAATATCTAGGATGAAGACATCCCGGGTAATTTCCAACTCTTCAAAAAAAAAGAAACTTACAGGAAATAAAACCATTATAGTAATTAACTAATTAAGAAAGCTTTATTGGACTGCATAATACATCTACACAGACTCACTTCCCTACAGTTTTAGATTTAAAAATGACATACTCCAAGCTTTTCAGGAGCTCACAGTCCAATCAAGTATAAAGAAAAGAAAAAACCCAATATCAAAGATAAAGGGAGAGATATGAATACACAGGATTAGGAGCTTCCCAATTTTGGCAGATGGGAGTAGGGAGTTGTTGAGGTAAAGGATATTTCTGGGGGCACCTGGGTGGCCCAACTGAGTGACTCTTAACTTCGGCTCAGTTCATGATCTCAAAGTTCCTGAGTTTGAGCCCTGAGTCCAGCTCTGTGCTGACATTGAGGAGCCTGCTTGGGATTCTCTCTCTCTCCATCTCTCTCTTCCCCTGCCCCACTGGTGCTAGCTCTCTCTCTCTCTCTCTCAAAATAAATAAATAAACTTAAAATAATTCTGAATATAACTAACATTGTAGGCTAAAGACAAAACAAGTTCCATGGGGCAGCTTAAAGAAGCTTATGGATGGATGGGGCGCCTGGGTGGCTTAGTCGGTTAAGCGTCCGACTTTCCGACTTTCGCTTAGGTCATGATCTTGTGGTTCGTGGGTTCGAGNCCTAAGTATGACTATATTTGAAGATAAATCCCCTTAAGGAGGTCATTTGAATTAAGTGAGTTCATAAGGGTGGGCCCTAATCTGTTAGAACTGGTGTTATTTAAAAAGAAAAAATTAAGTTTACTTATTATTTTTAGAAAGAGAAAGCATGGGGGGAGGGCAGAGAAAGAAGAGAAAGAGAGAATCCAAGCCCAGTATGAAGCCTCATGCTAGACTCAAACTCACCAACCGTGAGACCATGACCTGAGCTGAAGTTGGATGCTCAACTGCCTGAGCCACCCAAGCACCTGAGAACTGGTATGCTTATAAGATGGAGAGACTCCAGGGGAATTTGCAAACGGAAAAGCCTATGTGACGACACAGAAAGAAAACAGCCATCTGCAAGCCAAGGAGAGAGGCCTCAGGAGAAACCAAACATGCCCACACCTTGACCTCAGACTTTCAGCCTCCAGAACAGTAAAAAAATAAATTTTTACTGATTAAATGACACAGTCTGTGGTATTTTGTTAGGACAACCTGAGATGACCAAGATCAAGAGAATTCACTTAGCCAGGACTTCAGTAAATACGGTCAGAGAATGGGATGTGGGGGAAGATTTAGAGAAAGGGGACTGGCTAGCCTTATCTCTAGTGGGAATGGGAATTACCAAATCATGAAAGTGGTTTGGGAGTTGTTTGGGCTGAAACCTTAGGGAGAAGTCATACCTAACCAAGCTTAGGAAAAGAATACAAAGTGAATTAGAACTTGTTCTGAAATGCATGCTTGTGTCCCTAAGAAATTCTCATGTTCAAACTCTAACCCACAAAAGAAGGATATTAGGAGGTGAAGCAGTTAGAGAGTAATGTGATTTAGATGAGGTCACCAGGTTGGAGCCCCATGATGGGATTAGTGCCCTTTAGGAAGAGAAAGAGACAGGCTTACTCTCTAGGCCATGTAAGGAAGCAAGTGGAAGGCGGCTATAGACAAGTCGGGAAGCAGCCTTCACCAAACACCAGATCTGCAGCCATCTTTATCATGGACTTCAAGCCTCCAGAACTGTGAGAAATAAATATCCGTTGTTTAAGACTGGTATTAAATGATCTCTGGTATTTTTGCTACAGCAGCTCAAAACTGCTAAGGTTGTGTGACTAAGACACAAACAATTCCTAAAAATCATGTGGAGGAAAAAAAAGATTAACACAGTTCTGCATTAACTGAGCCCAAAGTGACAAGATGTAAATTCCAGTGACATTTAACTATACATTATAAGTATACATTATCCAATTATGAAGCACACAAGATATAAAAGCTCTTTGAACCTCAATTCCTTCATCTACACTTGTTATCACAAAATTTCCATTTTTTATTATCTCCATCATGACTGAGCCAATCAATGTATCTGTATACAAAAAGCAGTATGATTAATATTTTGAGGAACTTACAAATAAGGTACAGAATTAAACAACGCTTACACAAGGGGAAAAAAGACACTGAATCATCTGATTCAACACAGGCAATATAAAAGAAGTTGATATAAAAGATGAAGGGACATGCCTAAGGTTGGGAGACAGTGCAGCGGTTAGAACTTGGATGGGTTTGGGGGGCCTGGGTATCTTAGTCCGTTAAGCATCCGACTCTGGATTTCAGCTCAGCTCATGATCTCACCACTTGTGGGATTGAGCCCCACATGGAGCTCTGCGCTGACAGCTCAGAGCCTGTTTTGGGAGTCTCTCTCTCCCTCTCTCTGTCTCCCCTTCCCCAGCTTACACATGTAATCACTTTCTCTTTCTCTCTCAAAAATAAATATTTAAAAAAAAGAATTTAAATATGTTTATGCCTCCCACATTAGTGCTCTGCTTATGGGCTACACACAGTCACACACACTCTGACAATTCTTATGACTAAATTCTAAGTAGGGTTAATTCAGAGATTGAATTTTAGGTACTAAGTAATTGGACAGCCTTTATCTTATAGACGGCAGAATTGAAACTTTGATGTTTAATGAATGGGACACAACATCATAGACCAGTCTCCTTGTAGATATGGAGCTAGAGGAGAAACCTACTGACTTACAGCATTGCTTGGTGCCTAAAGCAGTGGTATACAAAACAAGGTGGTCAGTGCAGGCAAAAATAGGATGCACTGTCTGCACAGAATATAAGACCAAAAATAAACTGACTACAATTTGGTCTGTTCCTAATTATCCTCATGCACCATTAACTCTAAATAATTACAGTGTTAAAATACATCCCCCTGACATAATCTTATTTGTCAACATACTAAACAATTGTTGAGAATATTGTATAGTTTTAACAATGGATGCATAAGCTTCAAAACTGCACATATTATTTATCCTTTAATAAATACTGTGTTCTACACGCAAGTAAACTTAGAGGATTTCCAGTTGCACAGTTACACAGTGAGTTCCTTACACACCTGGACTCACTTTATGTAACATAAACAATTTACAATAAACAATTTAAATTACAATCAGCTGTTAAGACAGTAAAAATGCATTTTGTTTAACAATTCACCTTCAAAGTTAATTTGAATATATTCACCCCTGCTTTTACATTGGCTTTCATTATAAAATAAGTAAGGTCATAGTAAGTCATTCAACAAATCTTTCAACAAACAACTTTGGTGATTAGAAAGATTCATTACAATATATGTTTAAAAAACACATGAAAATTTTCATAAAAAATAATACCTACACACTTTTGTTTTTCTGTTTTACCACATGGCTTAATGTAGAAGAAACCATGAAGGCTTATCTAAGCTGGGCACAGTAAAATACAACATCTAATGACCTGCCTTCTCCAGTCTAGTCTCCATATTTTATCAGAGGACAACCTGAAATCACTCATCTACACACACACACACACACACACACACACACACACAGATGTATGTAGGTATACACACACATACACACACACACAGATGTATGTAGGTATATGTGTGTTCATAATCATGTTTCATACCACTTGAAAAAATGTTCTGGACTTTACTACAGGATCATTAACTTACCTGAAACTATTTATTCAAACAATATTTTAAAATTACCTCCACTTAGGGAGGAAAACCATGAGAGACTCTTGAATGCGGAGAACAAACTGAGGGCTGATGGGAATGGGGGAGAGGGGAAGGGGGGTGATGCGCATGGAGGAGGGCACTTGTTAGGATGAGCACTGGGTGTTATATGGAAACCAACTTGACAATAAACTATTTAAAAATAATTAAAAGAAAATTTCCTCCACTTACTTAAAACTTTTATAATTTTGACTCTAAAGATTCTAGCTGCTTTTTGTTATCATGGACTTACTCAATTTTTCATAAAGAAGTTTCTCAAGAATGAATTTCCTTAAGACAAAAACAATAAATCAAATTTTCTTTAAATCAAAACCTTGCCTTAAATGATTTAAATGTCTTTAAGTCAAAGCACGGTAATAACATTTCAGAGAGGTTCTGTTTACTACGTGGAGTTTAGCTATACAAAGAGACAGATAGGAGAACAAAACATCTATACTAAAATAAGTCCAGATTCCTATGTTAAACCACTGCAAAATACTGAAAACTGAAGTTTCAACTACTGTGTCATGGTAAAAGCTGTCATTAAACCCCAGGACGATGAGTGTGGGTGCTGAGACTTTTGTGATACCTTCATTTCACTTCAGAATAAAACGCGTGCCTTAGAGACATGTGGATGGAGAGAATCCATTCAAGGCCCTTTGAATTAAAAGTATTTTTCCCCACCATTTTTTAAAAATTAAACTCTTCCTTTCTTGTTTTGATAAATATACTATTTCCATTTACTTAGTACCAGAGTAATTCTGTTCAGTTTGTACCAGGGAATTCTTAAAGAGAGAGAAGAAGAGGAGGAGTGAGGGAGAGAGGCAGAGAGGGGAAAGAAAGAGGTGGCGGGCAGGGGCAGAGAGAAAGACAGAAGCACTATCAGTTTTGATTAAAGATGGTACAATTCAATCGCCTGAACAATAAAATCACCATTACGGTTCTACATTTAATTTAGTCAGCATAGTTTAATTTACCAATGACTAGATTCATACATTAGAAAAATATTAAAAGGTGTCCTAAATGCCCAAGTCACTTACATTATTGTAAATGCTAAATACACAATTTAAGGACCTTCCAATTCAATGTAAAAAGAAGTCACAGAAGCTTTTATTTGCCAATCTCTGGTTTAAACAGGGGGAGAATAGCAAAAATGAGTAAGGCATTTTTCTCCCTAAAAGACTGTCTTCTAGTAAAAAAAAAAAAAAAAAAAAAGGCAAGATAAATGTGGTTTTTTCTCCTTTAAAAATGGAAAAAAAAGGCATGCGACCTATACTTGCCACATAATATTCATTTAAGCACCATTCAGATTTAACTTTTTGCCATATGTAATTTGTTTTTAAAAATATTAGGTATTTTTCAGATGTCAAATATATTTACCTTTATTTCCTCCATCTCAGTCTTATCCCACCAAAATGCCACCCTGAAGTTGGGCATATCCTTCTGTGAATGTACTTACAGCAATGAATTGATATTGTTTTGTGCAGTTTTTAAATATTAAGTGGAAAACAAAGCTCTATTTTAGTTTCTAAACAAAGCAGTCTAACCTTCTCTTTCACCCATTATCAAGTATCTGTTATCGAAATTTCAGTATTTAAAAAATTCTTCTATTTGTATAGTGAAAGTGTTCTATTACCTGCGAATGATTAATATGGATACGAATTACTCCATATTAAATGGAGGAAAATGGTTACACAGTGAACAAAAGAGTGACTAGGATGTTACCTTTACAAATAAAAATGATGAATATATGCTTACTCTACCGTGATCATTTTTTAAATTATGGTTTCAGATTTTACAACCAGAGTATATTTTGCTGACAAATGCTGTGACACAGTAAAGTCAGTCATCATTTTGCATTTGACTTTATCCTCATCTTTTTGCTATAGACTTTTATCAAATCTCCAACAATTCTTTTATCTACTGACATTCAAATCATTCTCTGTTGGAACTCAATTATGTGGATAGCCTAGCAGATTATCTTTTTTAAATGTCAATTGTCCCATCTCTGCTATAATTTTATCAGTGGCTTCATTTGTAATTTATACTTAATACTCCTTTTATTAGCTTTCTAAAATTTTTTAATTGGCAATTAGTTTGCATTGTCTTTTCTTTGTTTCCTGCAACATTAACCACATCAGATTATGAGGACAGACTTATCAACAAAGATTATAACAGAATAAATAATTGCAATTAAATTCACTTTATAATAATTCAATTCATCAGTAAATAATTGCACAAAATTTTATACTATGAAATACCAAGATGGCTTACTGCTCCTTTTATTTTTTTTTTAATTTTATTTCTAGGAGAGAGAGAGAGACAGCATGAGCAGGGGAGGGTCAGAGAGAGAGGGAGTCACAGACTGAAACAGGCTCCAGGCTCTGAGCTGGCAGTCAGCACAGAGCCCGACGCGGGGACCGAACCCACGAACCGTGAGATCATGACCTAAGCGAAAGTCGGATGCTTAACCGACTAAGCCACCCAGACGCCCCTCTTACTTTGACTAAACTTTATGCCCCTTTCTTCCTGACTACAGGTCTCCTGACCTCCCTTTTCTTAGAGGGTTTACTCGAAAAATTGACTACAAACTTTTTTGCCCACTTTTACATCCATGTGTATCTCCTTTAAAAGTCTCTTGACAGCCTGAAGACCCAGGAAAAGTCTTTCTCAAATATATGGATCCCATCTTTTTGAAATGTAATCGTCCAGGAAGATAATACCCCCATCTATAAGTCTTTCTGGAAAAGTAGGAGCCTAACTTCACTGGGTACCCTGCTGCAAAGCAGAATTGAAGGTACCAGCCGGAAGATATCCTTTCCATGTGGTCAAGACCAATTAGGAAACACAAGTGGCCTTTCCCTTCTATTTCATTAGTTTTCAGCAAAGCCTTCCTTGACTAAGGAACTTGTCCGATACAATTTTTCTCCAACAAGGTTTTTTTCTAATTCATTTTCCTGTCAGAAATTCTATAATGAATATTCTGCTAACCACAAATTCTTCCATTTCAGTATTAGGCAACGTGGAGAGTCCCGTTGGTTCTCGTAAAGGGAAGTCAAGATGCCTTGAAACGAACAAATGTCTTCATGAACAGATTTACTGCCTAACTTCCGTAGTTACATAGTATTTTTATCACTCAAATGGCAATGTTTGATTTTTATTTTTTTTTTTTAATTTTTTTTTTAATTTTTTTTTTTAATGTTTTATTTATTTCTAGGAGAGTGAGAGAGACAGTGTGAACAGGGGAGGGTCAGAGAGAGAGGGAGTGACAGACTCTGAAACAGGCTCCAGGCTCCGAGCTGGCAGTCAGCACAGAGCCCGACGCGGGGCTCGAACCCACGAACCGCGAGATCATGACCCGAGCGAAAGTCGGACGTTTAACCGACTAAGCCACCCAGGCGCCCCAGCAATGTTTGATTTTTAAAAATAGGTGCCCTGCTTTACATTTTTATTTCTATAATGCCTAACATAATACCTACTGCATAAACTTTATCTCAAAAATGTGTGATGTTCTATGATCATGGCCATTTGATTCCTAGATTCTATAATCTCCAAAAAGTGGCTAAAACATAACATTAAGTTATATTAAGTTAAATTTATTTACTTGTGTCCCAGATGGCACAGTTACACAAGACGTGAAATTAACCTAAGTGTCCAACTGTAGAGAACTGGCTGAATAATGGATAATAAAAACTTATTCAGTGGGAACACCTGCAATACACACACACACACACACACACACACACATATTGATTAGAGAACAACTTGATTAGAGAAATGATAGATTATAGAGCTGGGGGTAGGTGAGACTGGGATATCTTATTACTGCAAATGGAAACCATCAATGAATTTGGGTCTTAACAAAATAGCATAGAACCAGCTTGACTTTTGACCTGGACAAAAATGGAAAAAATGGGACAATTTGAAATTGTCATATTATTATGATATATTATGACAATACTATTNATTATATCTAATTATAAATATATTTAAGAATATATATAAATACATTACTATTTATAAATACTATGTAAGTATAGGATTAAGCACACTAGTATTAAAAACTTTTGAGTTCCTTCTGATATTCTTATACAGGAAAAGAAAAAAGTAAATCTAAAATCCAACTAATTTCACGAAGTCAGAGTAAACTGAGCATCAGCTACTTATCCTGAAAATTATTTAAAAGGAAATAATTAAAAATTTATCCTGACTTTCTTGTACAAATCATTTCAGTGTAACCCAACCAACTTAGTTTTTAAGAAAAAAGAAATTATTCTTGAGAGGTAAATGCCAACTAATATAAGTGCACTGATGAAGCCTGAAAAATCACTATAAGCACAGGTGTAATCAGTGATTCAGACAGTATTTATGAATAAATTAAACAATTAGATGCAATGTTAGGATAGTTACAAAGGAGGGTTCAGGAGGCCACCAACTGAACCCAATGATCAGTCGGAGACTTTCCAAGTATATGATAGGCAGACATTGCATGTGGGAGGACTCTATGCAATATGAAGATTAAAAGGCCACATATGAAGTATTTTGCCAGAAAAAGAAACATCTAAATAAATGTAATCAAGACTCTAGAGCCAAATTACATTATGATAAAAGCAAACATGAAAAATTAACTGATAACAGAGAATCAAACAGGTAAACCGAGGATAGAAATGCCCTGCAAGAAACTCTACTAATTTTCTGTAGCTGGTGTAACAATCTACCAAAACATTCAATGGTTTAAAGCAACACAAATTTCTTGCCTTATGATGGCAAGACTTCTAAGTTAGAAGTCCGATGTGGGTATCAGTGAGCTACAGTCAAAATATTGGTGGAGGCTCTAGAGGAGAATCCTTTTCCTTGTCTTTTTCCTTCTCTGACCACCCTTCTGCAATCACATTTTCCTCTGAATCTCCCCTCCTGTTTGTCTTGTGGTTTTAAGTACCCTTGTGATTACACTGTACACACCTGGATAACCAGGGAAACTCTTCTCAGCTTGAGGTCCTTAACCACAGCCGCAAAATCTCCTTTCCCTGTAAAGTAATAGGAACACAGGCTCTGGGGATTAGGATATGAAAATCTTTAAGGGCTATTTTTCTGCCTACCTCAACAAATGACCCATTTTCTTTCATGAATCAGTGGAATTAATAAGGCTGAGAGTAGAGATGACTGTTCTAAGTTTAGGTATATTTAAGAGACCTAACAAACTATTATGTATGGTCCTTTTAAAGACTAATTCAAACTTTACAAGGTAATTTTACTAGATACAATGATGGCCTTGTGGGCAAATGAGAAAATACCCCTATATTTTAGAGATCTATCATTCCATGGTTAATACATGATCTGCCTTCCCAGGTACTGCCCACCCACACGTGTGTGCGCATGCACACACTCACACACACTTGCTAAAAAATAAAAATGGATTTAAGTATGGTTATTACCTAGTATAGTAATTATGGATAACTTCCTCCCTAGTTTTACTTATCTATTTTATAACTTACCTACAAGAGAATGTGTAACTGGAATGATTAAGAGTAATGATGAAAATGAGAAACCACCAACAGCATGGGTTTATATATTCTAAGACTCAGAAAAAGAGAAGCTAACATGTACTAAGTGTATAGGCTGTACCAGATATAACAGAAGTTTTGTATACATATTTTCTAAGTTTATTTATTTATTTTGAGAGTGAGGGTGAATCCTAAGCAGGCTCTAGTCTATCAGCACAGAAGTGGACTCAGGCCTAGAACAAACCATGAGATCAGGACCTGAGCCAAAATCAGTAGTCTGACGCTTACCTGAATGAGCCACCCAGGTGCTGCAGGAGCTTTGCTTACATTTCCTATGATCATTATGGCAGCCCCATGAGTTTTATACTATTATCCCCATAAAGTAACTTCCTTAGCCTCACACTTTGAGTAAATCATCAGTTGGGATTTAAATCCCTATCTCTCTGGTTTTGAATCTGATTATTTTTTGAAATGCTGTCCTAATGCATACTGCTTTAACCCTGCATTTAGAACAGGCTTATGCACAGGCTGAACAGAAAGAGCTCCATTCACTTGTATGAGCTACGTGTTGATCTAGAAAGCTGTGTCACTTCATTTTGAACCCAGCTTGCACTATGGTCCTCCATAAGATTGAACTTGCCATCCCTTAAATTTTGTTAATGTTTATTTCTTTTTGAGAGAGAGAGACAGACAGACAGAGACAGAGTGCAAGCAGGGGAGGGGCAGAGAGAGACGGAGACACAGAATCAGAAGCAGGCTCCAGGCTCTGAGCTGTCAGCACAGAGCCCAATGCGGGGCTTAAACTCACAAACTGAGACATCATGACCTAAGCTCCAAACACCTAACCAACTGAGCCACCCAGGCGCTCCTGCCATCTACTTAGAAATAAGCATCATTTCAATGACATTGCCCAACTTGCTTCTACACCTCTAGAGCAGCTTCACTTCTGGGATTATTCACAATTCCCTCAGTGCCACAGAAACACCGTGGTTATAATGCACACAGCAACACACTCTAAGAGAGATGGACTGAAAAACCATCTCCTCCCCACCAGGCATGGCACCTGGTTCCCCAAAGTTCAGTTACTCCTCCACTCCTCTTCTTTGATGCAGAGCCTCTGGGTGATGTCTCATGTGTTGTCATGATGCCCAACATCATGGTGTGGTGTCCGTTTTACATAATCACAACGGGAAAAAGAAATAGTGTATGACAGAAACACTAATTACAGAAAGAAAGCAGATTGTTTTACTTATTTGTGTTTTGTTTTCAATTTTGTATTATTTTTTTCATTTCTATTTAAATCCCGGTTCGTTAGCACACAGTGTAATATTAGTTTCAAGTGTAGAATTTACTGATTCAACACTTACATGCAACACCCAGTGATCATGACAAGTGCCCTCATTAATACCCTCACCTAGTTACCCATCCCCCCACCTACTTCCCCTCCGGTAACCCCCAGTTTGTTCTCTATAGTTAAGAGTCTGGTTTCTGGGTTTGCCTCTCTTCCCCCCCAACCTTGCCCCCAGACTCCTTTGTTTCTGATATTCCACATATGGGTAAAAACATATGGTATTTGTCTTTCTCTGACTGACTTATTTTGCTTAGCACAATACACTCTAGCTTCATCCATGTCACTGCAAATGGCAAGATCTCATTCTTTTTAATGGCTGAATAATATTCCACCTCCCCCACTCCCAACCATATACCACATCTTCTTTCATCAGTCATTGAATGATATCAACATATCATTATGTTGATAATGCTGCTATAAACACTGGGGTGCATATATCACTTCAAATCAGTATTTGAATAAATACCTAAGTAGTACAATTGCTGGATTGCAGTGTAGTTCTATTTTTAACTTTCAGGAACTTCCATCCTGTTTTCCAGAGTGGCTATACCATTTTGCATTCCCACGAAGAGTTTAAGAGAGTTCCCCTTTTTCTTCATCCTCACCAGCACCTGGTGTTTCCTGTGTTGTTAATTTTAGCCATTCTGATGGTGTGAGGTGGTATCTCACTGTGGTTTTGATTTCTATCTCCCTGATGATGAGTGATGGTGAGCATCTTTTCATATTTCTGTTAGTCATTATATGTCTTCTTTAAAAAAATGTCTATGTCTTCTGCCCATTTTTTAACAGAATTATTTGTTTTTAAGGTTTGGGGTTTTATGTAGCTGGTCACCCTACCTTATAAAAGCAGTACCCATCCCAACTTTCTGCGACATTAGCCTTCCAAATATCAATAATTTCATTCAACTAAGTCTGTCAAAATAAAGGCAAGGACTGGATAGTGGATAACCAATACTAAGCAGACTCCACTGAAAACTAAAATTTAATAGGAGTTGTGTCCTCTGATTTGAAGATTTATTAGAGAATTTCTATAATCAGTACTCTTGACTTAAAAAATAATAAATTCATGTCATTTGAAACCCAAATTTTGTTTTTAAATTAACACATAATTGACATATAACATTGTATTAGTTTCAGGTATACAACAGAACAATTCAATATTTAAGTCTAGGTAACAACCATCACCACAGTTACAATTTTTTTTGTAATAGGAACTTTTAAGATCTATTCTCTTAGCAACTTCCAAATATACAATACAATATTGTAAAATTCTTAGTAAGCCTGATGTCTTTCACATTAATTACACAACAAAAGATCATTTCCTTAGCAACAAACGTATTTATACACGCCTAGATTTCTAACCTATTACACATGACTCTTGAACAACACGAGTTTGAACTTCACAGGTTCACTTATACATGGATTTTTTTTTTTTTTTACAGCACAGGACTGTAAATGTATTTTCCCTTCCTTTTGAATTTTTAAATAACATTTTATTTTCCCTAGCTGACTTTATTGTAAGATGCAGTACATAATACATAAGACATTCAAAATATCTGTTAATATGTGTCAAAATACTGTGTTACCAGTAAGGTTTCCTGCAATAAAGTTTTGGGGGAGTCAAGTTACATATAGGATTTTTGACCCTGCAGGGAGTCAGTGTCCCTAACACCCATGTTGTTCAAGGATCAACTATAGACTCTAAGCTTTTTTATTTCTTTATTTTTGGCATCATAGTATTTCCTGAATCTCTCTACCTCTTTTACAACCCTTGTATCAGAAGTCATCTCATCATTTCTTCAAGGTAGATCCCTTAACAATCCATCTGCTTCCAATCTTACCCTTCTTCAAATGATGTTCCACAATAAAACCAGAGTGGTTTTCCAAAAAGGAGATCTGCCCATGAACTTTCCACTAACCACCAGATATAATCATAGGTATTTAACATGACATATATGGTCCTTATGATTTTAGTCTTGCCAAATTTTCTTTTTTTATGTTTGTTTATTTACTTTGAAAGAGAGGGACAGCATGCACACACACACACATGCATGCAAGCAGGAGAGGAGCACAGATTGAGAGACAGAGAGAGAGAGACAGAGACAGAGACAGAGAGAATCCTAAGCTGGGTCTGTGCTCTAAGCAGGGCTTGAACCCACAAACAGTGGGATCATGACCTGAGCTGAAATCAAGAGTCAGATACTTAAACGATTAAGACACGCAAGCACCCCAACACTTGCCAATTTTTCAATTTCATCTACTATGCTTCAGCCTGTGCTCTGCATTGAAATTATCCAAAAACACTTGTATTTTCCTAAAAAAAAAAAAAGTTCAAACCTCACAAATGCTTTGCTTCCACACATCCACACATACTTCTATGGCTTTCTCCTTACCCATAGATTAAAAAAAAAAAAAAAAAAGGCCCTCCTACTTAGCAGCAGCACCCCTTGGACTCTCTCCAGACATTATACTGTTTGTTTTCTGAAACAGACTTTTTTTTAACATTATTTATTTTTGAGAGAAAGTATGACCAGGGGAGGGGCAGAGAGAGAGGGAGACACAGAATTCGAAGCAGGCTTGGCTCCAGGCTCTGAGTTGCACAGCTACAACTCATTAAGTCTCAATCTCTGAGAAGGCTTTCTTAATATCTCCCATGGCGCAACACTCCTGGCTCCCTCTGCTTCTACAGCACTACTGGCATACTTTAATCATCTCAGGTATGTGTTTTCTTATCTGTCCTTGCTAGACTGTGGACACCCAGAGGTCAAAGGTCCTCTTTTATATAGAATTTCTAGTGCAGGGACTGGAATACCCCTAGTGCTTTCAAAGTATTTTTTAAATTTACTTGAAAAAACGTCAGGCCATCTTGTATTCATTCTCCTGGTCCTTCTCCTCACCTCAGATTCTGTGTTACTAGCACCTTTGGTTCTCACATGAAGAACTAGATTTGAATAACAAGATATCAAAGAAATCTGTGTAGAATCTAAGAGCAAGAATTGGTCAAACGTGATTTTATAAAAGATAGTAAAAAGACGATTTTATTAACTTGTGACATAAAAAAAAATTGTATTAGCATAAATGAAGCTTCTTCTCCCCCAACTCATGTGAAAGAAACTGTCCCAAACACAGTCCTACCACTATGAAAATATCAGAAGTTTTACATTGAATCACATGCACCTAACTCAATCTTAATAATTCATAGCCCTGAACTGATGCATGACAGTATTTATGCTTGTTGGTTGTTATCATGGACAAGCACTGCCTCCTTAAAATGTATACACTGGTAATGTGGGAAACAAATTTGACACAATCAGTCAGCAATCTTTAAAACTGCTTGACTCTAGTTGAAGAATGTTTTTCATCTGTGTGTATCCATAAATCAGGGCCTGATACTTTACAAAAAAGAAAACACTCTTGAAAAACATATATAGGAGAACACACTACAGAAGGTGAAAGTTTTAAGCGGCTACAAAGAACATTTTCACCACTTGGCTTCTAGTCATTCTATATTCAAAACAGAGCAGTGTATGAGTTTACCCATACTCTGCCAAATACAGGCTTCACTTAGAATTCAAACACTGGTGAAATTTAATGAAACTAATAAGACCTCTAAATTCCGAGAGCCAAGCCAATAAGCTAAATTGTTAAAGCTCCCTGAGAGTAAATGGTCTCTCCATTATATTTATTGATGTGCTTTTTCCCCACCCTAAGCAAAATCATGTTAGCTAACCCTGGGACTCTTGGGAAATAGGTGCTATATACACCCAAATTGACAGTAATGGGTTTTGATCTCCTGACAAACAGATCAAGTGGAAGCACGCTCTGGAAGCAAAATCGTCCCCATTGTGAGGATCACTTATCTTGAAGTTGTAGAGGTGGATTAGGCCCAGACAAATGGAAGGTTCTCTTTTTACGGAAAACTCCTGACTTTTCTTCTGCTCTGTTAAATTTTCCCATGAAGTTATTTCTACCAATTCTACCTCTATGATTTCTAGGTTCTGAAGCCTCATTCATTCCCCCAAAATGAATCTCAAATGTCACCTTCACTGGGTATGCCCTTCAGCCCCCATAGCTGGAATACAAATGTTTTACAAGTATCACAGAATTTGTATCTATACTGAGCAAATACGATCAAAGCATTCACAGTCAAGATTATACTTAGAACAAATCAAGGGGGCACATTAGAGAATAAGAGACTATCTTTCAGTAAGTCTCCCACTGGGAAAGACTATTACTCTTCAGCTGAGCATCAGTGCAAAGATTTCTAGAACTCATGTCCTATGCAAGAGCCACTGGTCACATGTGGCTTTTGATCACTTAAAAGAGGCTGGTGCTACAAGTTGAAATGATAAGGCATCAGACATATCTGATAAAAGAAAATAAAATATTAAACTTAATTTTACCATTTCTAGTTTCCAGCTCAGCACAGAGAGCTCAGAAGTCACCACTCTGTCCTGACAAGTAAAAAATCTGAAAAACTGAAAATTCAGAAGCTCTTCTTAGCTTTGTCCAAGAAGTGTGATCACAAAGCAAACTACTACTTTTAAGACAAACAGGCAAACACAGAAGACTCTGATTTATTTGAGCAGAAGCCTCTGGAGGGTTAAGAAAAAAAAAAAGAAAGAAAAACTTTGTAGGAGTGAGTGTCACTTAGGAAAATCTAAACTGTAATTGATGAAATACTGGAGGATCAGTGTAGCCTAGTCTAGGAGTTAAAAACTCCAAAAAGACCCATTCACAGGGAGGCCGCCACACTTTTGAGTTTTACCTTCAAGAGCTCAACCAGATTCTCACAGTGAATATCTGAAAAAAAAAATTCTCATGCTTTCATCAGGGAGAAAGGAGAAAAGAGCGATTTTTAAATATTCTAGATCATTCTATTCTTATAAGGTCTGCCCTCAGGAAAAATTACTCTACCAGAACCTAACCTATTAGGGTTTTAACAGAACCTAAACTATCTGGAAGGAGAGAAATATCCAGCTTCAGACACCTCTAGCCTTCCACATGAAAAGAAATATCCAATCCCAAGCTTCTTCTAGCTATCTTGTCCCACTGAGAAGTGGAGGTGAAGTTTGGTGAAGTTTACAGTTCAGGGGCACAGGCTTATCAAAAATCTGAGACATAATCCTAAGACTATAGAATGTTTCCCTTCCCCTACACCTACTACATTACTAAGGGCCTGATTACCTTTCACACAGTATATTATGTCCACCTTGCATCAAAAAATTACAAGACATACTAAAAGGCAAAACAAAACAAAACAAGACAAAACAAAACAAAAACACAGTTCAAAGCGACTAAGCAAGCACGAGAACCAGAGTCAGGTATGTCAGGAAAATAGAAATTATCAAATAAGGAACATATTTTTTAATTCCTTATTTGACTTTATATATTATATATATAATTATTATATATAAATAATTATTATATATGTACAATATTATATGTATACATATATATTAGATGCATACATATATATACACTATTATACACATACATATGTACACACACACAAGCACACTATGATTAATATACTTTTCAGTTTTGGAAGCTTCTATTGTTATGTCCCGAGCTCAGAGATTCTCACCTCAGCCATGTCTAGTCTACTAATGGACCCATTAAACATATTCTTAATAGCTCTACTGTGCTTCTGATCTGTAACATTTCTTTTCAGTTCTTTCTTATAATTTTCATCTCTGCTTGAATCATTTGTTTTTGCACATTACCCACTATTTTCATCAAACTGTTAGCATATTAATCACAATTTATTTTTAAATTCCTGTTTGATAATTCCAACATTCCTCTCCTACCTGACTCTGATTCTTATGCTTGTTCAGTCTCTTTAAACAGTGGTGGCTTTTTTTTTTTTTTGCCTATGTAAATCACATAAATGTAATGAAAGATAAAATTATATAGTCAGCTTAACAGATGCAGAAAAAGCTCTTCAAAAATTTAATATCCTTTCAAAATAAAAATGTTTGAACAAATTGGGTATAAAAGGAACAAATCTCAACATAATAAAAGCCTCATATGACAGGCTCACGTCAAATATCATACTGAAGAGTGAAATGTTCTTATTAAGATATAATTAACATAGCATAATATTAGTTTCAAGTGTACAACATAATAGCTCAATATATGTATCTATTGCAAAATAATATTATGCCAACTTAACAACCATCATCACATGATTATAAGTCTATTTTCCTGTGATAAGAACTTATTTAAAAAACTTTTTTTGTTTTATTTATTTCTGAGAAAGAGAGAGAGAGAAAGACAGCATGAACAGGGCAGGGTCAGAGAGAGAGGGAAACAAAGAATCTGAAACAGGCTCCAGGCTCTGAGCTAGCTGTCAGCACAGAGCCCGATGTGGGACTCGAACCCCCGAACCACGAGATCATGACCCGAGCTGAAGTCGGACGCTCAACCAACTGAGCCACCCAGGCGCTCCAACCTGTGCTAAGAACTTTTAAGATCTACTCTCTTTGCAACTTGTAAACAGGCAATACAGTATTATTAACTGTAATCATGGTGCTGTGCCCAACATCACCAGATGCTATTATTATATCCTAAATGATTAAAATCCTTCAAAATCCTAGGAATGCACCTAAAAACTGTTAGAATTAATAAATGAATTCAGTAGTTTCCAGACACAAAATTAACAAAGATAACAGTGAACTATCCACACACACACAAATATACAGAAAACAATCTCATTTACAGTAACATAAAAAATAAAATACTATAAATTTAGCCAAGAAAAAGAACTGTACTCCAAAAACTAGATGTTAATGAAAAACAAACTGAAGATGACACAAATAAATAGAAAAATAATCTGGTTCATGGGTCGGAAGAGTGGATATTGTTTCTAATCTATAGTCCTTAAATCCATGTATTGATTCCATGAAATCCCTTTCAAAACTCCAATGGCAACTCTGCACATAGATAACATACCCTAAAATTCATACAGAACCACAAAACTCTTTCAAGTAGCCAAAGAATATTGAGAAAGGATACAAGGCTAGAAGTATTGCACTTTGTACTTTCAAAATATATTAATAATCTATGATGATAAGAACAGTAGGATACTAGCGTAAAAATGGACACACGCCAACAGAATTGAGAACCCAGAAATAAATCTTCCTTTATAGAGTCAATACATTTGACAACAGCGATTTTGGGAAAAATGGATAATCACATGCAAAAGACTAAAACTGGAACCCTATCTTATACCACTAACAACAACAAATTCTCAAAATGAATTAAAAGCTTAAATTTAAAAAAAATTTTTAAATGTTTTTATTTATTTCTGAGAGAGAGAGAGAGACAGCGTGAGCAGGGGAGGGTCAGAAAGAGAGAGGAAGACACAGAATCCAAAACAGGCTCTAGGCTCTGAGCTAGCTGTCAGCACAGAGACCGACGCGGGGCTCAAACCTACGAACCATCAGATCCTGAGCTGAAGTTGGAAGCTTAACCGACTGAGCCACCCAGGTGCCCATAAACAAACTTGAGGCTGCACAACTCTTAGAGGAAAACACAGGTGGAAAGCTCCTTGAATAAGTATTAACAATGATTTTTTGGATATGACATCAAAAACACAAACAACAAAAGCAAAAATAAATAAGGAGGACCACTTAAAACTGAAAAGTTTCTTCATCATAAAAGAAATAATCAACAAAAGACAACTTAAGTAAGAGGAGAAAACATTTGTAAATCATATATATCATAGAAGGTTCATATCCAAAATATATTCAGAACCTAAAAATTCAATAGTTAAAAACATAAATAAAATAATCTCAATAAAAATTAGCAGATAACTTGAAGACATTTTTCACAGAAGATATCCAAATGGTCAACAAATACATGAAAAGATGCTCAAAAGTACTAATCATGTAAATGCAAATCCAACAACAATGAGAATGACTATTTTTTTAAAAATGTTTATTTATTTTAAAGAGAATGAGAACATGAGCAGGGGAGGGGCTGAGAGAGAGAGAGAGGGAGACATAGAATTCTAAGCAGGCTCCAGGCTCTGAGCTGTCTGCACAGAGCCCAATGCGGGGCTCAAACGCAGAAGCTATGAAATCAATGACCTCAGCCTAAGTCGGACTCTTAACACACTGAGCCATCCAGGTACCTCAAGAATGGCTGTTAACAAAAACACGAAAGATAAGAAATGCTGAC
The DNA here is from genome assembly GCF_008692635.1 of Crocuta crocuta. NCBI lineage: Eukaryota > Metazoa > Chordata > Mammalia > Carnivora > Hyaenidae > Crocuta > Crocuta crocuta. Next base: position 508,436 of record NW_027533170.1, read on the forward strand.
AAGAATGTGGAGAAAAAGGAACCCTTATACATTGTTGGTGGGAATGTAAACTGGTACAGTCACTATAGAAAACAGTATAGAAGTTTCTCAAAAGATTAAAAATAGAATTACCATATGATCCAGCAATCCCACTTCTGGATATATATCCAAAGGAAGTAAAAGCACTATCTTAAAGAGATAGTGTACCCCCATGTAATCCCATGCTTACTGAAGCATTATTCACAATTGCCACTGCATGAAAACAACCTAAATGTCCATTACTGAATGAAAGGATAAACACAGTGGTGTGTGTGTATTCAAATTTTCAGTCATTAAAAAAGAAGGAAATCTTCCTATTTGTGACAGCATGGATAGAGCTTTAGGATGTTATAAGTCAGATAAAAATAAATACTGTATAATCTCGCGTATGTGTGGAATCTAAAAAAATATCAGACTCCTGGAGAGTTAACTCAGGGTTACCAGACCTTGGGAAATAGAGGAAACATGAAGATTTTGATCAAATGGTACAAACTTCCAGTTATAAGATAAATAAGTTCTAAGGATTCAAGGTACAGCATACTGACAGTTTAGAAAAATAGTTTGGCTATTTCTAACAAAACAAAATATACTTTTACCATAAAATTTTGTGTGTGTGATTTAATTTAAAAGAAAAAGACTGGGGCGCCTGGGTGGCTCAGTCAGTTAAGTGCCCAAATTCAGCTCAGGTCATGATCTTGTGATCCAATGATTCGAGTCCCACATTGGGATCTATGCTGAAAGCTGAGAGCCTGGGGCCTACTTCAGAGACCCCTCTCTCTTTGACTCTCCCCTGTTCATGCTCTGTCTCCCTCTCTGTCTCTCAAAACTAAATAAGCATTTAAAAAAACAATAAAAGAAAATAAATAAAAGAAAAAGACTATATTAGTTACATTTTAACAATGCACATTAAGATTGGGTCATTCCACAACAAAATAAGAATTTTTGTGTAATTCATCAGGGGAAAGAAATTTCTTTCTGTTCTAGAAGTCCTTTTAGAAAACTGGTAACCTGGAGCGCCTGGGTGGCTCAGTCAGTTAAGCATCTGGCTTCGGCTCAGGTCATGATCCCATAGGTTGTGGATTTGAGCCCCGCATCAGGCTCCGTGCTGACAGTTAACTCAGAGCCTGGAGCCTGTTTCGGATTCTGTATCTCCCTCTCTCTCTGACCCTGCTCACGCTGTCTCTCTCTCTCTCTCTCTCTCTCAGAAATAAATAAAAAACATTAAAAAAAAAAAGAAGAAAACTGGTAACCTGATTGAATGCTGTATAACAATGCAACTTTTAAATAGACTACTTTTGAAAGCAGAACCATTATAGATATAAATATGTATTTATTCGACATGCATTCATGGGTTGATTAATATTTATTAAAATAATATTTACTCAGTTAATATTTTGAAGTAGTTAGTTGAATTTAACTGTTTCTGATAATAGTGAAATGCCTTGTAGCAAATATGCTTCCAAAGAAAAACAACTAGAAAATGGCTACCAAGGGAACTAGGATTTGAGAGGTCAGGATTCTGGAAAGAATAAAGAAAGCTCACTGAAGTGAGCCTGGCATGGAAATGAACTACATTTTTCCCAGAAGGGATGTGCCAAAATCCTAAACTACATAAGGCTGAGAGGCCAGGAAACATCAGCTAGAAGGCTAAGAATGTGAAGTAAACTTTCAGCAGCCTTATAGGGTTGGATAAACAAAAGTTAAGACCTCAGGGCTACTAATCAACAGGGATCTCCAGGGCAGTAATTCCAGAAAGAAAGAAAGTGCATTAAAGTAAATACAATATATTGTGTTGCTGAGACATTTACTGATTTATAAGCAGCTTTGTGGCCAAAAGGTAAGCAGAATACTGGCTAAGAATAGAACTTTGGTAAGTTTCATAGAGCAAGGTTAACAAAAATTAGACATTAGAGCCTGTCAAAGGAGAGGGACTTTGGCATGCATCCCAGACTTCCACATAGGACTCTGGAAGCTACACTTTAGGAATAAGAAGAGACCTGAATATGGACCTAACCTAACAAAACACTTAAACCTACCTTGCAGAAATTCAATACCAAACTGAATCAAAGTAATTTGCCCCTACTTTGGCTACACGTCAGAAAGCAATTAGAATTCCTTTCTGGTAAAAAAGTAACATTTTCTTGTGTTTCTAATAGTCTCTAAAAGTATCATAAATAATGTCTGGTATCCAACTGAAGATTACCAACTATATCAAGTTAAAAAAACAAATGGCTGAAAACCAAAAGGAAAACAAATGGAAGATTCATAGGTGACCCAGGTACTTACCCAGGTTTCTTACACAAAGATGTAATAATAACTGTCATTAATTCTTAAAAGATGAAAAGTTGGAATTTAACCAGAGAACTGAGTTTATTTAAAACATTACATGGAAATTAAAAAGCTAAAATATGTTATACTGTTGTGCCTGAATCGCGAGTCCCAGAGACCTCCAAGGAGCTGGCACCGATGCAAATACAAAAGGGTCTTTATTACAAGCTCGAGCAGGGGCTCATCCGCCTACCGGTGTCATGGCAGCAAGGTGAAGCGAAGAACAATAGCGAACAGGGTTTTTAAGGAGTAAGGGATGGGGGTGTTACAGTACATGTAGCATCATCACATAAGCACCAATTACAATTACAGCTTTGACCATTCAGTATCTGTGACGTGTTCTTTACTTTTGGTGGGACCCAATCATGACTCTTGAGAATCCTTTGAAAATGATAAATTATGAGGTGAGTTTAAAGGGCCCACGTGGGGTTCAGGCAAGTGGTGAGAAACTGGCTAGTTTGTATCTGCAGTTCCCAGCCTTGACTCAGACCATAGGAATGTTTTTTGATTAGCTGAACTGAGGGCGGTCCGAGGGTGGCTTTAGCCTTGAACAGTCTGAGGCTTTTCCTGGAACTGGGACTGGGGCTACGTGCAGCCTGAGGTTTCTCTTAATGGAGGACTTAATTTTTGGCTCTTCAATACCTAAAAGTAACACTTGTTCAACAGGAGATAAGACAAACTAGAAAAGAGGAAGTAACAGGGAAGGTAGGTAAATAAAAAAAATTCTAGGGCACCTGGGGGCTCAGTCAGTTAAGCATCTCAGGTAACAATCTCAGTTACTGAGTTCAAGCCCTGCACTGGGCTCTATGCTGAAAGCATAGAGCTTTGGATTCTCTCTCCCTCCTTCTCTCTCTCTGCCCCTTCTCTGCTCACTCACTCTCTCTCTCAAAATAAACATTTTTTGAAATATTCTGATTTATGCAAGGAGAGCACTAAATGAGGGAAATATATAATATGGCTAGAGATGCAGGATGATAAAAATGTTTTTAAAATTTATTTATTTTGAGAGAGAAATACAGGGAGAGAGAAAGAGAGAGAGCAGGGAAGGGGCAGAGAGAGAGGGAGATGAGAGAGAGAATCCTAAGTAGGCTCTGCATCCCGAGGATAGAGCCCGATGCAGGGCTCAAACTCATGAAGTGTGAGATCATTACCTGTGCCCAAATCAAGAGTCAGACACTCAATCAACTAAGCCACCCAGGCGCCCCAATCATAAAAATGTTTACTTGCAGACCTGTGGAGAGGGGGAGAAATATTTGGAGATAATGATAAACATTTTTTTAATGATTAAAAAATGGAAGCCACATACATTAATCTCTCTAGAAACAAAGCAGGGTAAATGTAAAGAAAACCACACCCAGGCACAACACACTTTTCAAATATTTTTAAAATATTTTAAATATTTTAAAAAATCAAATATCAAGACAGAATTTTAAAAACAGCCAGAAAAAACTTAATATCCTACTGACAAAGATGCAACAATAAGACTGATAGTTCTTTTTCAACTGAAACAATGGAAGCCAGAAGGCAATTAAAGCACATTTTTAAAATGTTAAGAGAAAATAAATGTCAACCTAGAATTCTGTAATAGTCATTAAAATTAGATAGTGAAACAAAGATGTCTGTAGATTAAAAAAAATTAGAATATGTGACTAAAAGATTAATACTAAAAGAAATAATTAAAGGAAATTTATAAGCAGCAAGAATTTCAGATAAAATAAAAAACTGCAGGAATAGAAATGTACAACCTTGTCTAAAATGATGGCAGCGCTTGAGTGGCTCAATTGGTTAAGTGTCTGTCTCTTGATTTTGGTTCAGTTCATGTTCTCACAGTCATGATATCAAGCCGTGTGTTGGGCATCACGCTGGATGAGCAATCTGCTTACCATTCTCTCTCTCTCTCTCTCTCCCCCTCTCTCTCTCTCTCTCTCTCCCCCTCTCCCTCTCCGTTGCACGTGTGTGCTCCCTCTGACCCTCCCCCACATGCATGTGAGCTCTCTGTCTTCCAAAAAAATAAATAAAGCATGATGATAATGATGGCGATATTGGTTTGGGGAGTTTAAAAGGTAGAATTATAATAATCGATGACAACAACTGCAAAAGATAGTGTGTTAAAAGGACACAGAACAGTATATGGCACAAGAAATATAAAAGTACCAAGTTATCTTAGAATTATTAAACTGAGAATCCATATTATAATCTCCGGGGTAATCACAACAGATAAATAATATTTACTTAAAAATCTAATAAAGGGCAATGATGAACACCAACAACTCAAACCCTGTATTGACCAAGTTAAGAAAGAGAAAAAGAACATGTATATATTATATACATGTGATATATATACTAGTAATATACATGCTAATATATAATTACTAGTATAGAACTAGTAATTATACTCAGAATCACATAGCCCACAGAAATGCGTGTGTACTCACGTGAGAAGACATGCACAAGAAGCTGTACAACAATGTTATTTTTAAGAACTGGGAACTGGAAACAATCCAAACATCCATCAACATGAAAGAAATAGATTGTTTAATATAATCTTCTTTATAGATTATCCAGTGAATTACTATGCAGCCGATGAAATCAACTAACTACTGTAAGAAGAATCACACAGCTAATATCAAAAAAATGCTAAGTGAAAAAAAAAGGAAATGCAAGAGTATATAATGCATGATCACATTTAGTTCAAAACCAGTCAAAACAAATATATGGTTATTTAAAATCAGGATAATGATTAATCTGAGGAGAATGGAGAGGTGTTAACTGAAAAAGATGCCAGAGACTTTCTGGTCTGCTGGTAATGTTCTATTTTTCCATCTGGGTAATGGCCATGTGGGATCCCTTTATGAAAATTCATTTGAACTGTGTATGTATGATCTGTGTTGTTTTATGAATGATGTAATACTTGAACAAATTAATTCATTTTTAATGTGAATAGGTAATAAGAGGCTCTTGATATAAAATAAATTTTAATATGTAGCATTTAGAAGTTAATTAAAATAAATTTAACATTTAGATCCACATATAGACTTCCTTATTTCTAAAATATTATTTACCTGGGGCGCCTGGGTGGCTTAGTCGGTTAAGCGTCCGACTTTCGCTTGGGTCATGATCTCGCGGTTCGTGGGTTCGAGCCCCGCGTCGGGCTCTGTGCTCACTGCCAGTTCAGAGCCTGGAGCCTGTTTCAGTCTGTGACTCCCTCTCTCTCTGACCCTTCCCTGCTCGCACTGTCTCTCTCTCTCTCTCCTATAAATAAATAAAACATT
>NW_027533170.1:520613-531292 GCF_008692635.1 Crocuta crocuta
TCTCTCTCTCTCCTATAAATAAATAAAAAAAAAAAAACATTTAAAAAAATAAAAAAATAAAATATTATTTTCCTGCTCATCATCAAAATGATCAAAATATTAGTAAAGTCTAGTTTTCCAATATAGATGTTTTCCAGCAAAAGGGATGGGGAAATCTTTTCATTTACTCCTTTAGCAAATATTCACTTTCTCTTCCATGTGTAACCTGAGGAACTTCAATGAATACAAAAATGTAAATGGCATAGTAACACTCCAGTTTATGTGGCACAGGCATGAGAGGAAAATGTGCTTCCAGGTTAATTTTTTGTTCCAGACTATTTTAGTATCTTATCAAGCATCTCCTCCAAGGATGATTACAACATGTCAGTCTAGGAAATTATATCCAAAATGGTGAGCAAATTTCATGATAGTTGTTCTTGACTTATAAAATCATACTGGAGATACCTAAAAATTATAAAATTCTAAGTTTATTTTCTATATTTTAAATAAACTTTACTAGGACCAATCTAGCATATTGTCCTGCTAATAATATTTGAGAAGAAGAAATAAAACAAAAAACATGGGGGAAGAGCTCAGATGTCAAAAGAACAATGGAGAGCATTTTTCATGAACTGCTTAGCTTCAATCCATCTCAGACTTCGGGGCTGGTGTACATTTATGTTCAAGACTAACACTTGGATGACTATTCGATGGCAGCCTGCAGGGCCTCTGGAGATGGTGCAGAAGATGCCAGGCTGCACTTCCAATGCACCATCTTTCACAGCAGATGTTAAGTCCAAGACACCCTAGGGAAACATTAAGGCACTAGCTTCAGAGTTGGTACAGAGAAAAGGTACGTGTTCCATCTTTTAATAATATCCTCCCCAAGGCTCAAGGTCAGTTTTTAACACTTGCTGAGTGTTAAACTTCAGCTACATGTGCTACCAAATCCCCCAAATTATATGATGCATCTCTTTATAGAGTGAACAGAAAGCACTGGGGATTTGTAGAAAACAGTGCTGACCTGAAACCTGAAATCTACTTGAAATTGACTGGAAACTATTGCCACACAATCCCTGAGATATGAAAACAGGTATTTATGAGAATTTGAGGATTCATTTAGAAAAGAGGTTCTATTACACTCAGAAAAGCATCTCACATTCTACACTTCCACTCTACCATAGTTTTTTTATATTTCATACCAAAAGTCGCAATCTAATTTTCAGTAAATCAACTGCACCACATTAGCTGAGGCCCATTCTATACTGCCTTCTTGTTGTTGCATCATTTGAGGACCTCACAAATTTGTGGAAGTTATAAAACAGCAAAAGGACTGAAGCACTACAATATCAATATTGTATAATCAATATGGAACCAAATTCCAGACAATATACATCAAGGAGATCTTGGTTAGGGTGAATTCCAGGCAGAATAAAGAATATACCTCAAGATGCAGAAATAACAAAACAAAACCAGTTGTTCTTTTTACTGGGAGAGAAGTTATATGTTTGAGAAATAAGTTGTAAATACCAGAATAAGCATTATGAACTCACTTGGACAAATCTAGCAAAGTGTTAAAAAGAGTAAAAAGAAATGAAAGGAGACCAAAATGGATGAGCCAGTTAGAACACCTGCTTAGGTAATGCCAAAATGTAGCCTCTAATACCATTATGAGTATTAAGGGGGCACCTGGGTGGCTCAGTCAGTTAAGTGTCCCACATGATCTCCTGGTTTGTGAGTTCAAACTCTGTGCAGGACTCTGTGCTAACCACTCAGAGCTTGGAGCCTGCTCCAGATTTGTGTCTCCTTCTGTCTCTTCCCCTTTGCCCCTCGCACTATCTCTCTGTCTTTCTCTCAAAAATAAACATTAAAAAAATCTAGATGACTTTTTATTCGATCTTTTGTAGTGCTCTCTACTTGACCGAGTTAAAAAAAAAAAAAAACCCACAGGAATTAGGTATCTGAGTTTTAATATGATCCAATAATTCCACTACTACTTACCCAAAGAAAACAAAAACACCAATTTAAAACAGCATTGATTACAATATTTACATTATTACAATAGCTACAATATGGAAGAAAGCTAAGCATCCATCATTACACACACACACACACACACACACAAATATAGTATTAAGCAGCCTCAAAAAAGGTTAAGATCCTGCCATTTGTGACAACATGAATGGACCCAGAAGGTGTAATGCTAAGTGAAGTCAGACAGAGCAAACCAAATATCATATAATCTTACTCCGATATGGAATCTAAAAAATACAAATGGATAAACAAACAAAAAGCAGGATGAGACCCATAAATTCAGAAAACAAACTGGTGGTTGTCAGACACAAGAGGGATGGGGGACAAAACAAAATGGGTGAAGGGGAGTGGGTAGTACAGGATTCCAGTTACGGAAGGAATATGTAATGGGAATAAAAGGCACAGCAGAGGGAATAGATTCAATGGTATTATGACAGCATTGTATGGTAACAGATTGGTAGTGGTGAGTAGAGTATAAGATATAGAAAAGTTGAACTTTGTACACCTGAAACTTATGTAACATTATGTGACAAGTATTCTCCAAAAAATTAAAAACTAAATAATTTACATAGAAATAAATTATATTATTTCTAATGTATATTCTGATACAATTGCTAAATATTAAAAAAAATTGATAAAGTAAACAAAAAAACTGACTTCTGTCCCTAGGAGAAGACAGTTTGGGTCTTGGCCANGCCCCACATCAGGCTCTGTGCTGATCGCTCAGAGCCTGGAACATGCTTCGGATTCTGTTTCTCCCTCTCTCTCTGCCTCTCCTCTGCCCATGCTCGCTCGCTCTCTCTCTCTTTCTCTCTCTCTCTAATAAACAAACATTAAAAAAATAATTTAAAAAAAGTTATCTGGATTTTAAACTTTGCTCTGTCAGCAACTGGTTATTTAACCTCAGAAAAGTCCATCTTGCTGGCCCACAATTTCTCCACAGATAAAATAGAAGGTGAGGTTACTCAGATTCATTTAAGCATATATAAAAAGAATAAATAAATAAAAACAAAATAAAATAATACAATAACATAAAATATTTATCATATAATTACATTTTCAGAATCAGCAGAGATTTCTAATTTGTGCTATTTTGGTTTTGGTATTCAGAGTGATAATGATCCCTCGTTTTCCTTTATAGTAAGAGACTTAAGGATGCTTGCTGCTTTCAATGTCAACTTTTAAATACTTAGCTTCATAGTTGTTAATAAATACTCATTTCTTTCAAAGCACATTATTTTGCCCTGATCATTCTGCCAGTTGTGTTTTATTCTAGATTTCACTATGTCCAAGAGCTTTGCATCTTTACTAGCAGCATTAATATTCCATCATGAGTTATCACTGAAACTCATTATATTATACAAGCAAATCCACTTAAGGCATAAATGCATTTACAAAAGACACATTTAGCATGGAATATACTGGCACTCTACAATTAAGGTTCAGTCTCTTCTCAAAAATTATAACTATGAGAATAGTGCATGGTGAAGTTGGAAAAAGAATTTAAATTATGGTTTTTAATTTTAAGATCACAGATATACATACACACACGTGTTATCTAAAAGATATTTTTGCTACTCCACATCTGGTAGTAATCTGAGTCACAACTTCCTCTTGCTTGAGTTTGGCACTAACTGCTTTCTTAAAATGTTAAGCATAAGCTCTATGGATGGGTTCCAAAGTCAAATAGCAGATCCACTTAGATAAACTAACTAAAGTGTAAATGAATTACTGAGATTAAAGTAAATCTCATGGCACTCAGTTAATTATAAGAATAAAAATTCACATATTTTATATATACTGATTTTCTTTTTTAAGAAGAAAACAACAATTACAATAAATAGGCATAAATCTGGTTCAGGTTTTCCCAAAATATCAGAAATAACTAAATATTTATTTAGTTATTTATACCAATACATAAAAATGCAGTGTACCTCATGATATATACCACAACACTGGTGTGTCTTCTGTCACATGTAAGTTGACAGAATTGTTAAAAATCCCTTCTTTGAAACACAGGAAACAAAGTTACACCAAGCTGAACATACATTTCACTTGTACTAATTGAACTCTGTAAGGAAAATACCAATTTTAATAGTTAAAACAACTTTTCACTAGTTGCATAAGCTTAAGAACGAGACAGGAGGAAGGACTTGCTGTTTCTCGGGACACCTGGGTGGCTCAGTCAGTTAAGTGTCTAACTTTGGCTCATATAATGATTTTATAATTCATGAGTTCGAACCCCACATTGGGCTGTGTGCTGACAGCTCAGAGCCTGGAGCCTGCTTCGGATTCTTTGTCTCCCTCTCTCTCTCTGTCCCTGCCCCATTCGCACTGTCTCAAAAATAAATAGTGACAAAAAATTTTTTTAAAAATATTTTTTATTTATTTCTAGGAGAGAGAGAGAGAGAGACAGCGTGAGCAGGGGAGGGTCAGAGAGAGAGGGAATCACAGACTCTGAAACAGGCTCCAGGCTCTGAGCTGGCAGTCAGCACAGAGCCCGACGCGGGGCTCGAACCCACGAACCGCGAGATCATGACCTAAGCGAAAGTCAGACGCTCAACCGACTAAGCCACCCAGGCGCCCCTGTGACAAAAATTTTAAACAAGGAGATTTGCTGTTTCTCATGTGACTCTTCATCCCATTGTACACCTCAACATGAACTTCTTACTGGTTTTAGTGTAATGGTTTGATTTAATCTCAGTGTGTGAAAGTATAACATGTACAGCATCTTTACAAGATATCTCCATGTAGCAGCCAAATGACTTCAACATATTTTTGATCAAAACAAACAAAAACACCAATCTGACACCATGGTAAAGAAATTACAGGCTTTGTTGGAGTTGTTAAAGTCTTTGTATCTCCAACATAGTGCTCTCCCAAGGAATTTTCAATGGTAAGCCTGCTAACATGCTATTTTGTTTTTGTCTATCAGACTCATTTTAGAACAAAATTTGTACTATTGTGTAACTTAGCTACATGTGTTCTTCAAGTAGACATCCATGTATTTCAACTGACACTTTATATAGCACTCTGAGCACACACTGCTGTTGATTTCCTTTCCCTATCCCATTCTACAGTGCAGTCCCACAAAACTAAAATAATCTTTATGCTAACTTTGAAGACAATACTTGCAGATGCAAAGATGCAAATTCTCCCAAGCATGGGTACCAGACTTCCTAGTCCACTGAGCTGGAGGAACACAAAATGTGGAATTCTGAAGCTAAGACCAGAGACTCTGTGGTTGCACATAAGTTCCCAGACTGTGTATGACAGAGGACGCCTCATGTGCGTAGAGAATTAAAGCATTTGTCTACCTCCTGCATTTAGTCCTCTGGGAGGCATCTACTTTTTTTTTTATTTAATGTTTATTTATTTCTGACTGAGAGAGAGAGAGAGAGAGAGAGAGAGAGGCAGGCAGAGTGGGAGCAAGGAAGGGCAGAGAGGGGGAGACACAGAATTGGACCAGGTTCCAGGCTCTGAGCTGTCAGCACAGAGCCTTACAGAAGCCTCAAACTCACAAAGTGTGAAATCAAGACCTGAGCCAAAGTGACACTTAACCGACTGAGCCATCCAGGTGCCTCTTCTCTGGAAGTCTCCCAGGAGACCACCAGATCCTGCTGGGCACTGGGGAGCTCTGATGAGCAAAATTTCCAACACATCATGTGGTTTACAGACAATGGATTCTGCTCTTCTGACAGTAGAGACCGTGGTGTCTCTCGACCTCTTTTATACTCACCCTTCCCCTAGCCTTTGCTTCTATTAACTATTTGAAAATTAACTGGTTGGAAATAAAGGCTCTTCTAAATAACTCATGAGTTAAAGGGAAAATCAAAACAAATTGCAGATCACTTGAAGATAATACAAATAAATGTATTTCCTTTAAAACATAAGAACACTTTGTTCTGTGTATCTATTAAGAACTCTGAAATTACTCAGCAATTACGAGAAACAAGTACCTCTGGAGACAAGCTTCTAGAACAGAGTTCAAAAGCAAGGATTTTTATAGTCTTGAAACTGGAACATTCTAACCCCTCTTGAACTATAAAAGAATTCTGGTGAGAGAGGGCAAGATGGCGGAGAAGTAAGGAGCTCCGTACTTGCACTCGCGCCCATACATCACACAGAAAAGATCTGAAGCCATTGGAAACCTTACAAAACCTGAGAGATTGGGAGACAAAGGACGCAGAATCCACTGAGAGAGCCTTCTAACGTGAGTGCGAACCGGGGAAGATAAAATCGGGCCGGGATCGGAGACTCCAGGGTGGGAGACGATCCCCCTCTACCCTCTACGGGGAGTGAGAGGGGAAAAGGAGAGAGTCCGAAACAGAAAAACCTCCGCTCGGGGGAGAAAAACCTCCCCTCGGTGCATAGAAAGACCGTACTTGCCAAATACCTGCACACCAGGTCCCCTCGCGCCAACTGGTCCTGGAGGGGGCTGAGCACACAAACTGCTTCTTTGTGCTGGCTCCTGGAGGCTGGACTTCAGAGTGGTGGCGCGCCTGCCACCATTGTAGCTCCCGGGCAGCTGGGGCCCCTGAAAGAGCCGCGCAGTCACCGGGCATCCGCGCCCCTGGCTGGCTGGAACTCGAGAGGGAAGGCAAAGAACTAAAAACTGGGAAATTAGCCTGTGAATTCGTGTTTCGGGTGACAAGCCATAGAGGGACCCAGTTTTCCTCACTCCAACGGGCTCAGGCTACGCGCACCCGGCAGGCAAGCCCCCGACCCAGAGAAGGAAGCAGCAATTCTGACTCCACCCCCGAGCTCCACAGGGGGCCTGGAATTGCCCGAGGGGGTTGCCTGGGAAGCAATTTCAGCGGGGCGCGCGGAGGGGGATTTGGAGATTGGAACGGGCCTGGGCTGAAGAGTGCAACCAACTTCAGCTGTGCCCCCGGTACGGGGATTTACACGCTCAAAAAAGTGAGGAGCAGCGCTTGCTTCAAGAAGGGACTGGAGCACTGTCACTCTCCTCCCCACAANTGATCAAAAGAGCTTTGGACTGAGAAATTCCAGGACCGCTATTGGAAAAGACAAAGTGTACTACAGAAGTAATAATTAGGTCTCAGCATAACAAATGGTGATCTCCAATCAAGAAAAGGAAAATAAATTTTATATGAAATATATAGCATATCATAGTTTATAATATGCATATTACATATTGTAATGTATAACTTTTATATGTTAATATTTTACTATTAATATGACTGAAACATTGATATGTGAGATAATAATTAAGTAGAGTCCTCTTACATTTTACTAAGTTGAAGTCATAAAAAACCTAGGGCTTTACACATAGTTTTTACCTTGTCAATACAGTGATATTTTGGTTGAGGGAGAAGGGTATAACGTTTTTTATTTAGCAGTTTTTTTCTGGATCTTTTTTAACTTTTAAATAATTAGATATGTGAAATGTGGACCTGGATTTGTATTACTGCAGCAGGTCTTACAAATATGAATGGTGGGCCTGTATTTATTATGCTATTTTTCAATCAAAATCTATTCAGTCAAAGAAAAAAAAATATGTGTGTTTTGTACTCACAGGTCATATTTTAACTGAAGAACATTTCTGAAGCATCACCACTACTTACTACCAGAACAGAACTCAGGATAAAAAACCAGTAAGAGACAAAACAAAGGAGAAAGCACAAATCAGTACTTGGTCTTCATTTTTTTATTAAGTTATTATCGTTAGAGGTTGTTCATATTGATGAACTTTCTCCTATATTTGTGAATGCAGTGGGGATAAATTTAATTTAAACATTTATTTCTTCAAAAGAAAATTTTTCTGAATGAAACCTGGATTTGGCAAATGGGCTTTACTCAATACAGATTTCTAAAATGAGATATTACATATTACTCATAAAAGTAATTTTAATACTATGAATAGTTTTTAAAGGAGTAGTTATGATAACTGCAGGGTGACTGTACTGTAACTGTAACATTTGTAAGTTCTTAGTAAGCTGAAGGCACACTAAAAATTCACACTGTTCTCTCTGAAAAAGTGTGTTGTAGGAACCCCATTCATCTGTAATTAAATGGTTCTATAAAAATAAAGTGATAGAAATAGTCATCTTCTTAAAAATCAGAACAGGTCCATATGCCAGAAGGACAATGCCTCAGTCACAGAGATTACAGACTTCTTCCTTTCTTCTTTCCTTCTCTCCTTCCTTCCTTTTCTTTCTTTCTCTTTCCTTTGTTTCTTTCTTTCCTTCCTTCTTCCTTCCTTTTTTACTTTTCTTTTATTCTTTTATCTTAGAGAGCAAGCACACACATACCCATGATAGAGAGATAGAGAATCCCAAGCAGGCTCTCATGCTGTCAGTGTTATTTAGAAGAGCCTCACATGGTGTTTGATCTCAACGTTGGGACCATGACTTGAGTGGAAATCAAGAGTCAGATGTCCAACCTACTGAACCACTCTGGCACCACCACTTCTTTTTTGAGATTACAGATTTTCTAAGACGCGTGTGGAAATAATGTCTGCCATGCAAATTGGGTGACACTTCTTAAGACATCGGACATTGCCTATATCAAGAATTTAAGGAGACCAACACCCATGTCCACCAAAGAAAACTTCAAAAGGTATAGTGATCAAACAAATATATATGTTCAACAATACCAATCCTAGAAATTTCAAATAACTCAATCAGCTTGAGATTTCAACCATTAATGGATGTAATGAAAAGAGCCACTTGAGGTTCTTTTCATTATCACTCACATGAGAGGCAGTAATGTGGCTCAAAAGGAAGTGACAAGAAGAATATCAAATGTCAGTTCAGAAGTTTGCCTAATCACAGATCCTTGGTGGAATACAAACATTACATTATGTTTTGGGGCACTAGTGGAGTTAGCCAGTTTTTAATAACTACTTCTATATATATATATATATTTGCCTTTAAAATGTTTTGGACAGGGTAGGGGTGGTGGCTGGGTGGCTCAGTCGGCTGAATGTCTGACTTTGGCTTCGGTCATGATCTCATGGTTCATGAGTTTAGGCCCTACATTGGGTTCTGTGCGGACAGCTCAGAGCCTGGAGCCTGCTTTGGATTCTGTCTCTCTCTCTCTCTCTGCCTCTCCCCCACTTGCTCTCTCTGTCCCTCTCTCTCAAAATAAATAGCCATTAAAAAAATTTTTTTAATGTTTTCAATGGGGTGCCTGGGTGGCTTAGTCAGTTAAACATCCTACTCTTGGTTTTAGCTCAGGTCATGATCTCATGGTTTCATGAGTTTGAGCCCTGCATCATGTTCAGCGCTGTCGGCTCGGAGCCTGCCTGGGATTCTCTCTCCGCCCCCCCCCGCNCTCTCTCTGCCCCTTCCCCACTCATCCTGTCTCTGTTTCTCTCAAAATAAATAAATAAACTTTAAAAAATAATAGGATACAAGACAGTACAATACAACGTTTTGGACAAACTGGAGGCTGGTATTGCTCCACTGTCTAACTGCGGCACCTCCCAAGTGGCATAAGGTCAAGATGGCACAACATACCTGGTGCACCTAAACAATAACCTTCTGTTTGTTCATGTACAGAAAGCCCCTGCAGGAGCTCCTTGCTTAAAAACAGTTGGGAAGATAGATAATGGATGCTTCCTTTGGGAGAGGCAATCTTCTAGCAGTGTACTAATATGAAGTTTTACAAAATGAATGCATCAATGTATAATCACACATTAGCCAATGGAAAAAACTACATGAGAAAAGCCACACACAGACAAACAGTGAAAGTCACATGAAGTCCAATGTAAACATCCATACTGCTGGAAAAGCTGATTCAATTTGATTTCACTTTTAATGTCTGGAAAGTGTTCTCTTCTCCACCAGTTTCCTAGAGTCTGCAGAAAGGACTGCTCTGCTTAATGTAAATGTGCATGCAGGTAGCCCTGACAGTAGGAGCTTCATGAGCCACCCAGGCACCCCTAATCTTGGGATATTTTAATGAAAGAAATAACAGATGGCTGCAGTTTTATGTACACCATTGCTGCTGGCTATAACACTGTTTTCTTAAAAAAATAGATACTTGTATACTTGGATAAAGGTAAACAAACATTTAAACATAAAATAAAAGCAATGTTGATTTAAATCTATTTTTTGGTCACAAATAAAATGGACGAGTATCACAGGCAAGTGATAGCTCAGGCCACCCTCATGATTCCATCTGAGGATAGATGCTGCTACACAGTGGAAAGGCTCTGTGACTGTTAGATTAATAGTGTTGCCACAGACAACGTGGCGGACTCAGGAACAGAATGAAGCCAGGAGCAGGACAGTATAGGGAATCCCATTAGGCAAACTGTAAGAGAAAAGTGTAAAGAGGAGCACCTGCATGGCTCAGTCAGTTGAGCATCTGACTTCAGCTCACATTAAGATATCACAGCTCATGNGGTTCTGTGCGGACAGCTCAGAGCCTGGAGCCTGCTTTGGATTCTGTCTCTCTCTCTCTCTCTGCCTCTCCCCCACTTGCTCTCTCTGTCCCTCTCTCTCAAAATAAATAGCCATTAAAAAAATTTTTTTAATGTTTTCAATGGGGTGCCTGGGTGGCTTAGTCAGTTAAACATCCTACTCTTGGTTTTAGCTCAGGTCATGATCTCATGGTTTCATGAGTTTGAGCCCTGCATCATGTTCAGCGCTGTCGGCTCGGAGCCTGCCTGGGATTCTCTCTCCGCCCCCCCCCGC